>NC_082732.1:48578-294593 GCF_030144855.1 Hypanus sabinus | reverse complement strand
GTACAGTACCTCATGTACCTTCTGGTGTAGTACCTCATGTACCTTCTGGTGTAGTACCTCATGTACCTTCTGGTGTAGTACCTCATGTAGCTTCTGGTCTATTACCTCATGTACTTTCTGGTGCGGTACCTCATGTACCTTCTGGTGTAGTACCTCATGTACCTTCTGGTGTAGTACCTCATGTACCTTCTGGTGTAGTACCTCATGTACCTTCTGGTGAAGTACCTCATGTATGTATCTTCTGGTATGGTACCTCATGTACTTTCTGGTACAGTACCTCATGTACCTTCTGGTACGGTACCTCACGTTCCTTCTGGTGTAGTACCTCATGTACCTTCTGGCACGCTGCCTCTTGTACTTTCTGGTACGGTACCTCATGTACCTTCTCGTGAGGTACCTCATGTACCTTCTGGTGTAGTACCTCATGTACCATCTGGTGAGGTACCTCATGTACCTTCTGGTGTAGTACCTCATGTACCTTCTGCTACGGTATCTCATGTACCTTTTGGTACAGTACCTCATGTACTTTCTGGTGTAGTACCTCATGTACCATCTGCCACGGTACCTCATGTACATTCTGGTGTAGTACCTCATGTAGCTTCTGGTGTTGTACCTCATGTAGCTTCTGGTGTAGTACCTCATGTACCTTCTGGTACAGTACTTCATGTACCTTCAGGTACGGTACCTCATGTACCTTCTGGTACAATACCTCATGTACCTTCTGGTGTAGTACCTCATGTACCTTCTGGTACGGTACCTCATTTACCTTCTGCTACGGTACCTCATGTACTTTCTGGTGTAGTACCTCATGTACCTTCTGGTGTAGTACCTCATGTATCATCTGCCCCGGTACCTGATGTACCTTCTGGTGTAGTACCTCAGGTAGCTTCTGGTGTAGTACCTCAAGTAGCTTCTGGTACGGTACCTCTCGTACCATCTGGCATGTTACCTCACGTATATTCTGGTATGGTACCTCATGTACCTTCTGGTGTATTACCTCATGTACTTTCTGCTGTAGTACCTCATTTACCTTCTGGTACGCTATCTTATGTACCTTCTGGTGTAGTACCTCATGTAGCTTCTGGTGTAGTACCTCATGTATGTACCTTCTGGTGTAGTACCTCATGTAGCTTCTAGTGTAGTACCTCATGTACCTTCTGGTGTAGTACCTCATGTAGCTTCTGGTGTAGTACCTCATGTAGCTTCTGGTACGCTATCTCATGTACCTTCTGGTGTAGTACCTCATGTACCTTTTGGTGTAGTACCTCATGTATGTACCTTCTGGTACGGTACCTCATGTAACTTCTGGTACGGTACCTCATGTACCTGCTGGTATGGTACCTCATGTACTTTCTGGTGTAGTACCTCATGTACCTTCTGGTACAGTACCTCATGTACCTTCTGATGTAGTACCTCATGTACCTTCTGGTACAGTACCTCATGTACCTTCTGATGTAGTACCTCATGTACCTTCTGGTGTAGTACCTCATGTACCTTCTGGTGTAGTACCTCACGTACCTTCTGGTACTGTACCTCATGTACCTTCTGGTGTAGTACCTCACGTACCTTCTGGTGTAGTACCTCACATACCTTCTGGTACGGTACCTCATGTACCTTCTGGTGTAGTACCTCACATACCTTCTGGTACGGTACCTCATGTACCTTCTGGTGCGGTACCTCATGTATCTTCTGGTGTAGTACCTCACATACCTTCTGGTACGGTATCTCATGTACCTTTTGGTACAGTACCTCATGTACCTGCTGGTGTAGTACCTCATGTATCTTCTGGTGCGGTACCTCATGTACTTTCTGGTGTTGTACCTCTTGTACTTTCTGGTGTAGTACCTCATGTACTTTCTGGTACGGTACGTCACGTAACTTCAGGTACGGTCCCTCACGTACCTTCTGTTATAGTACATCATGTACCTTCTGGTACGTTACCTCATGTACCTTCTGGTGCGGTATCTCATGTACCTTCTGGTACGGTAGCTCATGTACCTTCTGGTGCGGTAGCTCATGTACCTTCTGGTGCGGTATCTCATGTACCTTCTGGTACGGTACCTCATGTACCTTCTGGTGCGGAATCTCATGTACCATCTGGTACGGTACCTCATCTACCTTCTGGTGCGGTATCTCATGTACCTTCTGGTACGGTAGCTCATGTACCATCTGTTACGGTACCTCATCTACCTTCTGGTAGAGTATCTCATGTACCTTCTGGTGCGGTACCACATGTAAATTCTGGTGTAGTACCTCATGTACCAACTGGCACTGTACCTCATGTACTTTCTGGTACGGTACCTAATGTACCTTCTGGTACGGTTCCTCACGTACTTTCTGGTACGTTACCTCATGTACCTTCAGTTAAGGTACATCATGTACTTTCTTGTACGGTACCTCATGTACCTTCTGGTGCGGTACCTCATGTACCTTCTGGTGTAGTACCTCATGTATCTTCTGGTGCGGTACCTCATGTACTTTCTGGTGTTGTACCTCTTGTACTTTCTGGTGTAGTACCTCATGTACTTTCTGGTACGGTACCTCACGTAACTTCAGGTACGGTCCCTCACGTACCTTCTGTTGTAGTACCTCATGTACCTTCTGATGCAGTACCTCATGTAGCCTCTGGTACGGTACCTCATGTACCTTCTGCTACGGTACCTAATGTACCTTCTGGTGCGGTACATCATGTACCTTCTGGTACGGTACCTCATGTACCTTCTGGTGCGGTATCTCATGTACCTTCTGGTACGGTAGCTCATGTACCATCTGGTACGGTACATCATCTACCTTCTGGTACAGTATCTCATGTACCTTCAAGTGCGGTACCACATGTACATTCTGGTGTAGTACCTCATGTACCAACTGGCACTGTACCTCATGTACTTTCTGGTACGGTACCTAATGTACCTTCTGGTACGGTACCTCACGTACTTTCTGGTACGTTACCTCATGTACCTTCAGTTAAGGTACATCATGTACTTTCTGGTGTAGTACCTAATGTACCTTCTGGTGCGGTACCTCATGTACTTTCTGGTACGGTACCTCATGTACCTTCTGGTGCGGTACCTCATGTACCTTCTGGTGCGGTACCTCATGTACCTTCTGGTGTAGTACCTCATGTACCTTCTGGTACGGTACCTCATGTACCTTCTGGTTCAGTACATCATGTACCTTCGGGTATGGTACCTCATGTACCTTTTGGTGTAGTACCTCATGTACCTTCTGGTACGGTACCTCATGTACCTTCTGGTGCAGTACCTGACGTACCTTCTGGTACGCTACCTCATGTACCTTCTGGTGTAGTACCTCACGTACCTTCTGGTACACTACCTCATGTACCTTCTGGTGTAGTACCTCATGTACCTTCTGGTACGGTACCTCATGTACCTTCTGGTGCAGTACCTGACGTACCTTCTGGTACGCTACCTCATGTACCTTCTGGTGTAGTACCTCATGTAGCTTCTGGTGTATTACCTCATGTACTTTCTGGTGCTGTACCTCATGTACCTTCTGGTGTAGTACCTCAGGTACCTTCTGATACGGTACCTCATGTACCTTCTGGTGCAGTACCTGACGTACCTTCTGGTACGCTACCTCATGTACCTTCTGGTGTAGTACCTCATGTAGCTTCTGGTGTAGTACCTCACGTACCTTCTGGTGCAGTACCTCATGTACCTTCTGGTACGCTACCTCATGTACCTTCTGGTGTAGTACCTCATGTAGCTTCTGGTGTAGTACCTCATGTAGATTCTGGTGAAGTACCTGATGTAGCTTCTTCTACGGTACCTCATGTACCTTCTGGTGTAGTACCTCACGTGCCTTCTGGTACGGTACCTCATGTACCTTCTGGTGTAGTACCTCATGTACCTTCTGGTGTAGTACCTCATGTACCTTCTGGTACGGGACCTCATGTACCTTCTGGTACGGTACCTCACGTACCTTCTGGTGTAGTACCTCATGTACTTTCTGGTGCGGTACCTCATGTACCTTCTGGTGTGGTACCTCATGTAGCTTCTGGTGTATTACCTCATGTACTTTCTGGTGCGGTACCTCATGTACCTTCTGGTGTAGTACCTCATGTAGCTTCTGGTGAAGTACCTGATGTAGCTTCTGGTACGGTACCTCATGTACCTTCTGGTGTAGTACCTCATGTAGCTTCTGGTGTAGTACCTCATGTAGCTTCTGGTGAAGTACCTCATGTATGTATCTTCTGGTATGGTACCTCATGTACTTTCTGGTACAGTACCTCATGTACCTTCTGGTACGGTACCTCACGTTCCTTCTGGTGTAGTACCTCATGTACCTTCTGGCACGCTGCCTCTTGTACTTTCTGGTACGGTACCTCATGTACCTTCTGGTGAGGTACCTCATGTACCTTCTGGTGTAGTACCTCATGTACCTTCTGGTGAGGTACCTCATGTACCTTCTGGTGTAGTACCTCATGTACCTTCTGCTACGGTATCTCATGTACCTTTTGGTACAGTACCTCATGTACCTTCTGGTGTAGTAACTCATGTACCTTCTGGTACGGTACCTCATGTACTTTCTGGTGTAGTACCTCATGTACCATCTGCCACGGTACCTCATGTACATTCTGGTGTAGTACCTCATGTAGCTTCTGGTGTTGTACCTCATGTAGCTTCTGGTGTTGTACCTCATGTAGCTTCTGGTGTAGTACCTCATGAACCTTATGGTACGGTACCTCATGTACCTTCTGGTACAGTACCTCATGTACCTTCAGGTACGGTACCTCATGTACCTTCTGGTACAATAGCTCATGTACCTTCTGGTGTAGTACCTCATGTACCTTCTGGTACGGTATCTCATGTACCTTTTGGTACAGTACCTCATGTACCTTCTGGTGTAATACCTCATGTACCTTCTGGTACGGTACCTCATTTACCTTCTGCTACGGTACCTCATGTACTTTCTGGTGTAGTACCTCATGTACCTTCTGGTGTAGTACCTCATGTACCATCTGCCCCGGTACCTGATGTACCTTCTGGTGTAGTACCTCAGGTAGCTTCTGGTGTAGTACCTCAAGTAGCTTCTGGTATGGTACCTCTCGTACCATCTGGCATGTTACCTCACGTACATTCTGGTATGGTACCTCATGTACCTTCTGGTGTATTACCTCATGTACTTTCTGCTGTAGTACCTCATTTACCTTCTGGTACACTATCTTATGTACCTTCTGGTGTATTACCTCATGTAGCTTCTGCTGTAGTACCTCATGTATGTACCTTCTGGTGTAGTACCTCATGTAGCTTCTGGTGTAGTACCTCATGTAGCTTCTGGTACGCTATCTCATGTACCTTCTGGTGTAGTACCTCATGTACCTTTTGGTGTAGTACCTCATGTATGTACCTTCTGGTACGGTACCTCATGTAACTTCTGGTACGGTACCTCATGTACCTGCTGGTATGGTACCTCATGTACTTTCTGGTGTAGTACCTCATGTACGTTCTGGTACAGTACCTCATGTACCTTCTGGTGTAGTACCTCACGTACCTTCTGGTGTAGTACCTCACGTACCTTCTGGTACTGTACCTCATGTACCTTCTGGTGTAGTACCTCATGTACCTTCTGGTGTAGTACCTCACGTACCTTCTGGTACAGTACCTCACGTAACTTCTGGTACTGTACCTCAGGTACCTTCTGGTGTAGTAACTCACGTACCTTCTGGTACTGTACCTCAGGTACCTTCTGGTGTAGTACCTCACGTACCTTCTGGTGTAGTACCTCACATACCTTCTGGTACGGTACCTCATGTACCTTCTGGTGCGGTACCTCATGTACCTTCTGGTGTAGTACCTCATGTATCTTCTGGTGCGGTACCTCATGTACTTTCTGGTGTTGTACCTCTTGTACTTTCTGGTGTAGTACCTCATGTACTTTCTGGTACGGTACCTCACGTAACTTCAGGTACGGTCCCTCACGTACCTTCTGTTATAGTACATCATGTACCTTCTGGTACGGTACCTCATGTACCTTCTGGTGCGGTATCTCATGTACCTTCTGGTACGGTAGCTCATGTACCTTCTGGTGCGGTATCTCATGTACCTTCTGGTACGATACCTCATGTACCTTCTGGTGCGGTATCTCATGTACCATCTGGTACGGTACCTCATCTACCTTCTGGTGCGGTATCTCATGTACCTTCTGGTACGGTAGCTCATGTACCATCTGGTACGGTACCTCATCTACCTTCTGGTGCGGTATCTCATGTACCTTCTGGTGCGGTACCACATGTACATTCTGGTGTAGTACCTCATGTACCAACTGGCACTGTACCTCATGTACTTTCTGGTACGGTACCTAATGTACCTTCTGGTACGGTACCTCACGTACTTTCTGGTACGTTACCTCATGTACCTTCAGTTAAGGTACATCATGTACTTTCTGGTACGGTACCTCATGTACCTTCTGGTGCGGTACCTCATGTACCTTCTGGTGTAGTACCTCATGTACTTTCTGGTACGGTACCTCACGTAACTTCAGGTACGGTCCCTCACGTACCTTCTGTTGTAGTACCTCATGTACCTTCTGATGCAGTACCTCATGTAGCCTCTGGTACGGTACCTCATGTACCTTCTGCTACGGTACCTAATGTACCTTCTGGTGCGGTACATCATGTACCTTCTGGTACGGTACCTCATGTACCTTCTGGTGCGGTATCTCATGTACCTTCTGGTACGGTAGCTCATGTACCATCTGGTACGGTACCTCATCTACCTTCTGGTACAGTATCTCATGTACCTTCAAGTGCGGTACCACATGTACATTCTGGTGTAGTACCTCATGTACCAACTGGCACTGTACCTCATGTACCTTCTGGTACAGTACCTAATGTACCTTCTGGTACGGTACCTCACGTACTTTCTGGTACGTTACCTCATGTACCTTCAGTTAAGGTACATCATGTACTTTCTGGTGTAGTACCTAAAGTACCTTCTGGTGCGGTACCTCATGTACTTTCTGGTACGGTACCTCATGTACCTTCTGGTGCGGTACCTCATGTACCTTCTGGTGCGGTACCTCATGTACCTTCTGGTGTAGTACCTCATGTACCTTCTGGTACGGGACCTCATGTACCTTCTGGTTCAGTACATCATGTACCTTCTGGTATGGTACCTCATGTACCTTTTGGTGTAGTACCTCATGTACCTTCTGGTACGGTACCTCATGTACCTTCTGGTGCAGTACCTGACGTACCTTCTGGTACGCTACCTCATGTACCTTCTGGTGTAGTACCTCACGTACCTTCTGGTACGGTACCTCATGTACGTTCTGGTGTAGTACCTCACGTACCTTCTGGTGCGGTACCTCATGTACTTTCTGGTGTTCTACCTCTTGTACTTTCTGGTGTAGTACCTCATGTACCTTCTGGTGTAGTACCTCACGTACCTTCTGGTGCGGTACCTCATTTACTATCTGGTGTTGTACCTGTTGTACTTTCTGGTTTAGTACCTCATGTACCTTCTGGTGCGGTACCTCATGTACTTTCTGGTGCCATAACTCATGTACCTTCTGGTGTAGTACCTCATGTACCTTCTGCATGGTACCTCATGTACCTTCTGGTACGGTACCTCATGTACCTTCTGGTGTAGTACCTCATGTACCTTCTGGCACGCTGCCTCTTGTACTTTCTGGTACGGTACCTCATGTACCTTCTGGTGTAGGACTTCATGTAGCTTCTGGTGTTGTACCTCATGTAGCTTCTGGTGTAGTACCTCATGTACCTTGTGGTGCGGTACCTCATGTACCTTCTGGTGTAGTACCTCATGTACCTTCTGGTATGGTACCTCATGTACCTTCTGGTACGGTACCTCATGTACCTTCTGGTACGGTATCTCATGTACCTTCTGGTACAGTACCTCATGTACCTTCTGGTGTAGTACCTCATGTACCTTCTGGTATGGTACCTCATGTAGTTTCTGGTACAGTACCTCATGTACCTTCTGGTGTAGTACCTCATGTACCTTCTGCTACGGTATCTCATGTACCTTTTGGTACAGTACCTCATGTACCTTCTGGTGTAGTACCTCATGTACCTTCTGGTACGGTACCTCATGTACTTTCTGGTGTAGTACCTCATGTACCTTCTGGTACGGTACCTCACGTACCTTCTGGTGTAGTACCTCATGCACCATCTGCCACGGTACCTGATGTACATTCTGGTGTAGTACCTCATGTAGCTTCTGCTACGGTATCTCATGTACCTTTTGGTACAGTACCTCATGTACCTTCTGGTGTAGTACCTCATGTACCTTCTGCTACGGTATCTCATGTACCTTTTGGTACAGTACCTCATGTACCTTCTGGTGTAGTACCTCATGTACCTTCTGGTACGGTACCTCATTTACCTTCTGCTACGGTACCTCATGTACTTTCTGGTGTAGTACCTCATGTACCTTCTGGTGTAGTACCTCATGTACCATCTGCCCCGGTACCTGATGTACCTTCTGGTGTAGTACCTCATGTAGCTTCTGGTGTTGTACCTCATGTACCTTCTGGTGTAGTACCTCATGTAGCTTCTGGTGTAGTACCTCAAGTAGCTTCTGGTACGGTACCTCTCGTACCATCTGGCATGTTACCTCACGTACATTCTGGTATGGTACCTCATTTACCTTCTGGTGTAGTACCTCATGTAGCTTCTGGTACGCTATCTTATGTACCTTCTGGTGTAGTACCTCATGTAGCTTCTGGTGTAGTACCTCATGTATGTACCTTCTGGTGTAGTACCTCATGTAGCTTCTGGTGTAGTACCTCATGTACCTTCTGGTGTAGTACCTCATGTAGCTTCTGGTGTAGAACCTCATGTAGCTTCTGGTACGCTATCTCATGTACCTTCTGGTGTAGTACCTCATGTACCTTTTGGTGTAGCACCTCATGTATGTACCTTCTGGTACGGTACCTCATGTAACTTCTGGTACGGTACCTCATGTACCTGCTGGTATGGTACCTCATGTACTTTCTGGTGTAGTACCTCATGTACCTTCTGGTACAGTACCTCATGTACCTTCTGGTGTAGTACCTCATGTACCTTCTGGTACGGTACCTCATGTACTTTTTGGTGTAGTACCTTATGTACTTTCTGGTGCAGTACCTCATGTAACATCTGGCATGGTACCTCACGTACTTTCTGGTATGGTACCTCATGTACCTTCTGGTACGGTACCTCATGTACCTTCTGGTGTAGTACCTCATGTACTTGCTGGTGCGGTACCTCATGTACCTTCTGGTGTAGTACCTCATGTAGCTTCTGGTGCGGTACCTCATGTACCTTCTGGTGTAGTACCTCATGTAGCTTCTGGTGTATTACCTCATGTACTATCTGGTGCGGTACCTCATGTACCTTTTGGTGTAGTACCTCATGTACCTTCTGGTACGGTACCTCATGTACCTTCTGGTGCAGTACCTGACGTACCTTCTGGTACACTACCTCATGTACCTTCTGGTGTAGTACCTCATGTACCTTCTGGTACGGTACCTCATGTACCTTCTGGTGCAGTACCTGACGTACCTTCTGGTACGCTACCTCATGTACCTTCTGGTGTAGTACCTCACGTACCTTCTGGTACGGTACCTCATGTACCTTCTGGTGTAGTACCTCACGTACCTTCTGGTGCGGTACCTCATGTACTTTCTGGTGTTGTACCTCTTGTACTTTCTGGTGTAGTACCTCACGTACCTTCTGGTGCGGTACCTCATGTACTTTCTGGTGTTGTAGCTGTTGTACTTTCTGGTGTAGTACCTCATGTACCTTCTGGTGCGGTACCTCATGTACTTTCTGGTGCCATAACTCATGTACCTTCTGGTGTAGTACCTCACGTACCTTCTGCATGGTACCTCATGTAACTTCTGGTACGGTACCTCATGTACCTTCTGGTACGGAACCTCAAGTACCTTCTGGTATGGTACCTCACGTTCCTTCTGGTGTAGTACCTCATGTACCTTCTGGCACGCTGCCTCTTGTACTTTCTGGTACGGTACCTCATGTACCTTCTGGTGTAGTACTTCATGTAGCTTCTGGTGTTGTACCTCATGTAGCTTCTGGTGTAGTACCTCATCTACCTTGTGGTGCGGTACCTCATGTACCTTCTGGTACGGTACCTCATGTACCTTCTGGTACGGTATCTCATGTACCTTTTGGTACGGTACCTCATGTACCTTCTGGTGCGGTACCTCATGTACATTCTGGTACAGTACCTCATGTACCTTCTGGTACAGTACCTCATGTACTTTCTGGTGTAGTACCTCATGTACCTTCTGGTATGGTACCTCATGTACTTTCTGGTACAGTACCTCATGTACCTTCTGGTGTAGTACCTCATGTACCTTCTGCTACGGTATCTCATGTACCTTTTGGTACAGTACCTCATGTACCTTCTGGTGTAGTACCTCATGTACATTCTGGTACGGTACCTCATGTACTTTCTGGTGTAGTACCTCATGTACCTTCTGGTAGGGTAACTCACGTACCTTCTGGTGTAGTACCTCATGTACCATCTGCCACGGTACCTGATGTACATTCTGGTGTAGTACCTCATGTAGCTTCTGGTACGGTATCTCATGTACCTTTTGGTACAGTACCTCATGTACCTTCTGGTGTAGTACCTCATGTACCTTCTGGTATGGTACCTCATGTACCTTCTGGTGTATTACCTCATGTACTTTCTGGTGTAGTACCTCATGTACCTTCTGGTGTGGTACCTCATGTACCTTCTGGTGTAGTACCTCATGTAGCTTCTGGTGTAGTACCTCATGTAGCTTCTGGTACGCTATCTTATGTACCTTCTGGTGTAGTACCTCATGTAGCTTCTGGTGTAGTACCTCATGTATGTACCTTCTGGTGTAGTACCTCATGTAGCTTCTGCTGTAGTACCTCATGTACCTTCTGGTGTAGTACCTCATGTAGCTTCTGGTGTAGTACCTCATGTAGCTTCTGGTACGCTATCTCATGTACCTTCTGGTGTAGTACCTCATGTAGCTTTTGGTGTAGTACCTCATGTATGTACCTTCTGGTACGGTACCTCATGTAACTTCTGGTACGGTACCTCATGTACCTGCTGGTATGGTACCTCATGTACTTTCTGGTGTAGTACCTCATGTACCTTCTGGTACAGTACCTCATGTACCTTCTGGTGTAGTACCTCATGTACCTTCTGGTACGGTACCTCATGTACTTTTTGGTGTAGTACCTTATGTACTTTCTGGTGCAGTACCTCATGTAACATCTGGCATGGTACCTCACGTACTTTCTGGTATGGTACCTCATGTACCTTCCGGTACGGTACCTCATGTACCTTCTGGTGTAGTACCTCATGTACCTTCTGGTGCGGTACCTCATGTACCTTCTGGTGTAGTACCTCATGTAGCTTCTGGTGCGGTACCTCATGTACCTTCTGGTGTATTACCTCATGTACTTTCTGGTGCGGTACCTCATGTACCTTCTGGTGTAGTACCTCATGTAGCTTCTGGTGAAGTACCTGATGTAGCTTCTGGTACGGTACCTCATGTACCTTCTGGTGTAGTACCTCATGTACCTTCTGCTACGGTATCTCATGTACCTTTTGGTACAGTACCTCATGTACCTTCTGGTGTAGTACCTCATGTACCTTCTGGTACGGTACCTCATGTACTTTCTGGTGTAGTACCTCATGTACCTTCTGGAACGGTACCTCACGTACCTTCTGGTGTAGTACCTCATGCACCATCTGCCACGGTACCTGATGTACATTCTGGTGTAGTACCTCATGTAGCTTCTGCTACGGTATCTCATGTACCTTTTGGTACAGTACCTCATGTACCTTCTGGTGTAGTACCTCATGTACCTTCTGGTACGGTAGCTCATGTACTTTCTGGTGTAGTACCTCATGTACCTTCTGCTACGGTATCTCATGTACCTTTTGGTACAGTACCTCATGTACCTTCTGGTGTAGTACCTCATGTACCTTCTGGTACGGTACCTCATTTACCTTCTGCTACGGTACCTCATGTACTTTCTGGTGTAGTACCTCATGTACCTTCTGGTGTAGTACCTCATGTACCATCTGCCCCGGTACCTGATGTACCTTCTGGTGTAGTACCTCATGTAGCTTCTGGTGTTGTACCTCATGTACCTTCTGGTGTAGTACCTCATGTAGCTTCTGGTGTAGTACCTCAAGTAGCTTCTGGTACGGTACCTCTCGTACCATCTGGCATGTTACCTCACGTACATTCTGGTATGGTACCTCATTTACCTTCTGGTGTAGTACCTCATGTACCTTCTGGTGTAGTACCTCATGTAGCTTCTGGTACGCTATCTTATGTACCTTCTGGTGTAGTACCTCATGTAGCTTCTGGTGTAGTACCTCATGTATGTACCTTCTGGTGTAGTACCTCATGTAGCTTCTGGTGTAGTACCTCATGTACCTTCTGGTGTAGTACCTCATGTAGCTTCTGGTGTAGAACCTCATGTAGCTTCTGGTACGCTATCTCATGTACCTTCTGGTGTAGTACCTCATGTACCTTTTGGTGTAGCACCTCATGTATGTACCTTCTGGTACGGTACCTCATGTAACTTCTGGTACGGTACCTCATGTACCTGCTGGTATGGTACCTCATGTATTTTCTGGTGTAGTACCTCATGTACCTTCTGGTACAGTACCTCATGTACCTTCTGGTGTAGTACCTCATGTACCTTCTGGTACGGTACCTCATGTACTTTTTGGTGTAGTACCTTATGTACTTTCTGGTGCAGTACCTCATGTAACATCTGGCATGGTACCTCACGTACTTTCTGGTATGGTACCTCATGTACCTTCTGGTACGGTACCTCATGTACCTTCTGGTGTAGTACCTCATGTACTTGCTGGTGCGGTACCTCATGTACCTTCTGGTGTAGTACCTCATGTAGCTTCTGGTGCGGTACCTCATGTACCTTCTGGTGTAGTACCTCATGTAGCTTCTGGTGTATTACCTCATGTACTATCTGGTGCGGTACCTCATGTACCTTTTGGTGTAGTACCTCATGTACCTTCTGGTACGGTACCTCATGTACCTTCTGGTGCAGTACCTGACGTACCTTCTGGTACACTACCTCATGTACCTTCTGGTGTAGTACCTCATGTACCTTCTGGTACGGTACCTCATGTACCTTCTGGTGCAGTACCTGACGTACCTTCTGGTACGCTACCTCATGTACCTTCTGGTGTAGTACCTCACGTACCTTCTGGTACGGTACCTCATGTACCTTCTGGTGTAGTACCTCACGTACCTTCTGGTGCGGTACCTCATGTACTTTCTGGTGTTGTACCTCTTGTACTTTCTGGTGTAGTACCTCACGTACCTTCTGGTGCGGTACCTCATGTACTTTCTGGTGTTGTAGCTGTTGTACTTTCTGGTGTAGTACCTCATGTACCTTCTGGTGCGGTACCTCATGTACTTTCTGGTGCCATAACTCATGTACCTTCTGGTGTAGTACCTCACGTACCTTCTGCATGGTACCTCATGTAACTTCTGGTACGGTACCTCATGTACCTTCTGGTACGGAACCTCAAGTACCTTCTGGTATGGTACCTCACGTTCCTTCTGGTGTAGTACCTCATGTACCTTCTGGCACGCTGCCTCTTGTACTTTCTGGTACGGTACCTCATGTACCTTCTGGTGTAGTACTTCATGTAGCTTCTGGTGTTGTACCTCATGTAGCTTCTGGTGTAGTACCTCATCTACCTTGTGGTGCGGTACCTCATGTACCTTCTGGTACGGTACCTCATGTACCTTCTGGTACGGTATCTCATGTACCTTTTGGTACGGTACCTCATGTACCTTCTGGTGCGGTACGTCATGTACATTCTGGTACAGTACCTCATGTACCTTCTGCTACAGTACCTCTTGTACTTTCTGGTGTAGTACCTCATGTACCTTCTGGTATGGTACCTCATGTACTTTCTGGTACAGTACCTCATGTACCTTCTGGTGTAGTACCTCATGTACCTTCTGCTACGGTATCTCATGTACCTTTTGGTACAGTACCTCATGTACCTTCTGGTGTAGTACCTCATGTACATTCTGGTACGGTACCTCATGTACTTTCTGGTGTAGTACCTCATGTACCTTCTGGTAGGGTAACTCACGTACCTTCTGGTGTAGTACCTCATGTACCATCTGCCACGGTACCTGATGTACATTCTGGTGTAGTACCTCATGTAGCTTCTGGTACGGTATCTCATGTACCTTTTGGTACAGTACCTCATGTACCTTCTGGTGTAGTACCTCATGTACCTTCTGGTATGGTACCTCATGTACCTTCTGGTGTATTACCTCATGTACTTTCTGGTGTAGTACCTCATGTACCTTCTGGTGTGGTACCTCATGTACCTTCTGGTGTAGTACCTCATGTAGCTTCTGGTGTAGTACCTCATGTAGCTTCTGGTACGCTATCTTATGTACCTTCTGGTGTAGTACCTCATGTAGCTTCTGGTGTAGTACCTCATGTATGTACCTTCTGGTGTAGTACCTCATGTAGCTTCTGCTGTAGTACCTCATGTACCTTCTGGTGTAGTACCTCATGTAGCTTCTGGTGTAGTACCTCATGTAGCTTCTGGTACGCTATCTCATGTACCTTCTGGTGTAGTACCTCATGTAGCTTTTGGTGTAGTACCTCATGTATGTACCTTCTGGTACGGTACCTCATGTAACTTCTGGTACGGTACCTCATGTACCTGCTGGTATGGTACCTCATGTACTTTCTGGTGTAGTACCTCATGTACCTTCTGGTACAGTACCTCATGTACCTTCTGGTGTAGTACCTCATGTACCTTCTGGTACGGTACCTCATGTACTTTTTGGTGTAGTACCTTATGTACTTTCTGGTGCAGTACCTCATGTAACATCTGGCATGGTACCTCACGTACTTTCTGGTATGGTACCTCATGTACCTTCCGGTACGGTACCTCATGTACCTTCTGGTGTAGTACCTCATGTACCTTCTGGTGCGGTACCTCATGTACCTTCTGGTGTAGTACCTCATGTAGCTTCTGGTGCGGTACCTCATGTACCTTCTGGTGTATTACCTCATGTACTTTCTGGTGCGGTACCTCATGTACCTTCTGGTGTAGTACCTCATGTAGCTTCTGCTGAAGTACCTGATGTAGCTTCTGGTACGGTACCTCATGTACCTTCTGGTGTAGTACCTCATGTAGCTTCTGGTGTATTACCTCATGTACTTTCTGGTGCGGTACCTCATGTACCTTCTGGTGTAGTACCTCATGTAGCTTCTGGTGAAGTACCTGATGTAGCTTCTGGTACGGTACCTCATGTACCTTCTGGTGTAGTACCTCATGTAGCTTCTGGTGTAGTACCTCATGTAGCTTCTGGTGAAGTACCTCATGTATGTATCTTCTGGTGTAGTACCTCATGTACCTTCTGGTACGGTACCTCATGTACTTTCTGGTGTAGTACCTCATGTACCTTCTGGTACGGTATCTCATGTACCATCTGGCACGGTACCTCACGTACCTTCTGGTGTAGTACCTCATGTACCATCTGCCACGGTACCTAATGTACCTTCTGGTGTAGTAACTCATGTAGCTTCTGGCGTAGTACCTCATGTAGCTTCTGGTGTTGTACCTCACGTACCTTCTGGTACGGTACCTCATGTACCTTCTGGTACAGTACCTCATGTACCTTCTGGTACGGTACCTCACGTTCCTTCTGGTGTAGTACCTCATGTACCTTCTGGCATGCTGCCTCTTGTACTTTTTGGTACGGTACCTCATGTACCTTCTGGTGTAGTACTTCATGTAGATTCTGGTGTTGTTACCTCATGTAGCTTCTGGTGTAGTACCTCATGTACCTTCTGGTGTAGTACCTCATGTACCTTATGGTGCGGTACCTCATGTAGCTTCTGGTGTAGTACTTCATGTACCTTCTGGTGTAGTACCTCATGTACCTTATGGTGCGGTACCTCATGTACCTTCTGGTGCGGTACATCATGTACTTTCTAGTGTAATACCTCATGTACCTTCTGGTACAGTACCTCATGTACCTTCTGGTGTAGTACCTCATGTACCTTCTGGTACGGTATCTCATGTACCTTTTGGTACAGTACCTCATGTACCTTCTGGTGTAGTACCTCATGTACCTTCTGGTACGGTATCTCATGTACCTTGTGGTGCGGTACCTCATGTACCTTCTGGTGTTGTACCTCATGTACCTTCTGGTACGGTACCTCATGTACCTTCTGGTGTTGTACCTCATGTACTTTCTGGTACGGTACCTCATGTACCTTCTGGTACGGTACCTCATGTACTTTCTGGTACAGTACCTCATGTACCTTCTGGTACGGTACCTCATTTACCTTCTGCTACGGTACCTCATGTACCTTCTGGTGTAGTACCTCATGTACCTTCTGCTACGGTATCTCATGTACCTTTTGGTACAGTACCTCATGTACCTTCTGGTGTTGTACCTCATGTACCTTCTGGTACGGTACCTCATTTACCTTCTGCTACGGTACCTCATGTACTTTCTGGTGTAGTACCTCATGTACCTTCTGGTGTAGTACCTCATGTACCATCTGCCCCGGTACCTGATGTACCTTCTGGTGTAGTACCTCATGTAGCTACTGGTGTTGTACCTCATGTACCTTCTGGTGTAGTACCTCATGTAGCTTCTGGTGTAGTACCTCAAGTAGCTTCTGGTACGGTACCTCTCGTACCATCTGGCATGTTACCTCACGTACATTCTGGTATGGTACCTCATGTACCTTCTGGTGTATTACCTCATGTACTTTCTGGTGTAGTACCTCATGTAGCTTCTGGTGTAGTACCTCATGTAGCTTCTGGTACGCTATCTTATGAACCTTCTGGTGTAGTACCTCATGTAGCTTCTGGTGTAGTACCTCATGTATGTACCTTCTGGTGTAGTACCTCATGTAGCTTCTGCTGTAGTACCTCATGTACCTTCTGGTGTAGTACCTCATGTAGCTTCTAGTGTACTACCTCATGTAGCTTCTGGTACGCTATCTCATGTACCTTCTGGTGTAGTACCTCATGTACCTTCTGGTACAGTACCTCATGTAACTTCTGGTACGGTACCTCATGTACCTGCTGGTATGGTACCTCATGTACTTTCTGGTGTAGTACCTCATGTACCTTCTGGTACAGTACCTCATGTACCTTCTGGTGTAGTACCTCATGTACCTTCTGGTGTTGTACCTCATGTACCTTCTGGTACGGTACCTCATGTACCTTCTGGTGTTGTACCTCATGTACTTTCTGGTACGGTACCTCATGTACCTTCTGGTACGGTACCTCATGTACTTTCTGGTACAGTACCTCATGTACCTTCTGGTACGGTACCTCATTTACCTTCTGCTACGGTACCTCATGTACCTTCTGGTGTAGTACCTCATGTACCTTCTGCTACGGTATCTCATGTACCTTTTGGTACAGTACCTCATGTACCTTCTGGTGTTGTACCTCATGTACCTTCTGGTACGGTACCTCATTTACCTTCTGCTACGGTACCTCATGTACTTTCTGGTGTAGTACCTCATGTACCTTCTGGTGTAGTACCTCATGTACCATCTGCCCCGGTACCTGATGTAGCTTCTGGTGAAGAACCTGATGTAGCTTCTGGTACGGTACCTCATGTACCTTCTGGTGTAGTACCTCATGTAGCTTCTGGTGTAGTACCTCAAGTAGCTTCTGGTACGGTACCTCTCGTACCATCTGGCATGTTACCTCACGTACATTCTGGTATGGTACCTCATGTACCTTCTGGTGTATTACCTCATGTACTTTCTGGTGTAGTACCTCATGTAGCTTCTGGTGTAGTACCTCATGTAGCTTCTGGTACGCTATCTTATGAACCTTCTGGTGTAGTACCTCATGTAGCTTCTGGTGTAGTACCTCATGTATGTACCTTCTGGTGTAGTACCTCATGTAGCTTCTGCTGTAGTACCTCATGTACCTTCTGGTGTAGTACCTCATGTAGCTTCTAGTGTACTACCTCATGTAGCTTCTGGTACGCTATCTCATGTACCTTCTGGTGTAGTACCTCATGTACCTTCTGGTACAGTACCTCATGTAACTTCTGGTACGGTACCTCATGTACCTGCTGGTATGGTACCTCATGTACTTTCTGGTGTAGTACCTCATGTACCTTCTGGTACAGTACCTCATGTACCTTCTGGTGTAGTACCTCATGTACCTTCTGGTACGGTACCTCATGTACTTTCTGGTGTAGTACCTTATGTACTTTCTGGTGCAGTACCTCATGTAACATCTGGCATGGTACCTCACGTTCTTTCTGGCATGGTACCTCATGTACCTTCTGGTACGGTACCTCATGTACCTTCTGGTGTAGTAACTCATGTAGCTTCTGGTGCGGTACCTCATGTACCTTCTGGTGTAGTACCTCATGTAGCTTCTGGTGTATTACCTCATGTACTTTCTGGTGCGGTACCTCATGTACCTTCTGGTGTAGTACCTCATGTAGCTTCTGGTGAAGAACCTGATGTAGCTTCTGGTACGGTACCTCATGTACCTTCTGGTGTAGTACCTCATGTAGCTTCTGGTGTATTACCTCATGTACTTTCTGGTGCGGTACCTCATGTACCTTCTGGTGTAGTACCTCATGTAGCTTCTGGTGAAGAACCTGATGTAGCTTCTGGTACGGTACCTCATGTACCTTCTGGTGTAGTACCTCATGTAGCTTCTGGTGAAGTACCTCATGTATGTATCTTCTGGTGTAGTACCTCATGTACCTTCTGGTACGGTACCTCATGTACTTTCTGGTGCAGTACCTCATGTACCTTCTGGTACAGTACCTCATGTACCTTCTGGTGTAGTACCTCACGTAACTTCTGGTACGGTACCTCATGTAACTTCTGGTACGGTATCTCATGTACCTTCTGGTGTAGTACCTCATGTACCTTCTGGTATCGTACCTCATGTACTTTCTGGTACAGTACCTCATGTCCCTTCTGGTGCGGTACCTCATGTACATTCTGGTACGGTACCTCATGTACCTTCTGGTGCGTTACCTCATGTTCCTTCTGGAACGGTACCTCATGTACCGTCTGGTACGGTACCTCATTTACCTTCTGGTACGGTAACTCATGTACTTTCTGGTGTAGTACCTCATGTACCTTCTGGTGCGTTACCTCATGTTCCTTCTGGAACGGTACCTCATGTACCTGCTGGTATGGTACCTCATGTACTTTCTGGTGTAGTACCTCATGTACCTTCTGGTACAGTACCTCATGTACCTTCTGGTGTAGTACCTCATGTACCTTCTGGTACGGTACCTCATGTACTTTTTGGTGTAGTACCTTATGTACTTTCTGGTGCAGTACCTCATGTAACATCTGGCATGGTACCTCACGTACTTTCTGGTATGGTACCTCATGTACCTTCCGGTACGGTACCTCATGTACCTTCTGGTGTAGTACCTCATGTACCTTCTGGTGTAGTACCTCATGTACCTTCTGGTGCGGTGCCTCATGTACCTTCTGGTGTAGTACCTCATGTAGCTTCTGGTGCGGTACCTCATGTACCTTCTGGTGTATTACCTCATGTACTTTCTGGTGCGGTACCTCATGTACCTTCTGGTGTAGTACCTCATGTAGCTTCTGGTGTATTACCTCATGTACTTTCTGGTGCGGTACCTCATGTACCTTCTGGTGTAGTACCTCATGTAGCTTCTGGTGAAGTACCTGATGTAGCTTCTGGTACGGTACCTCATGTACCTTCTCGTGTAGTACCTCATGTAGCTTCTGGTGTAGTACCTCATGTAGCTTCTGGTGAAGTACCTCATGTACTTTCTGGTGTAGTACCTCATGTACCTTCTGGTACGGTACCTCATGTACTTTCTGATATGGTACCTTATGTACTTTCCGGTACGGCACCTCATGTACCTTCAGGTACGGTACCTCATGTACCTTCTGGTACAGTACCTCATGTACCTTCTGGTGTAGTACCTCATGTACCTTCTGGTACGGTATCTCATGTACCATCTGGCACGGTACCTCACGTACCTTCTGGTGTAGTACCTCATGTACCATCTGCCACGGTACCTAATGTACCTTCTGGTGTAGTAACTCATGTAGCTTCTGGCGTAGTACCTCATGTAGCTTCTGGTGTTGTACCTCACGTACCTTCTGGTACGGTACCTCATGTACCTTCTGGTACAGTACCTCATGTACCTTCTGGTACGGTACCTCACGTTCCTTCTGGTGTAGTACCTCATGTACCTTCTGGCATGCTGCCTCTTGTACTTTCTGGTACGGTACCTCATGTACCTTCTGGTGTAGTACTTCATGTAGATTCTGGTGTTGTTACCTCATGTAGCTTCTGGTGTAGTACCTCATGTACCTTCTGGCATGCTGCCTCTTGTACTTTCTGGTACGGTACCTCATGTACCTTCTGGTGTAGTACTTCATGTACCTTCTGGTGTAGTACCTCATGTACCTTATGGTGCGGTACCTCATGTACCTTCTGGTGCGGTACATCATGTACTTTCTAGTGTAATACCTCATGTACCTTCTGGTACAGTACCTCATGTACCTTCTGGTGTAGTACCTCATGTACCTTCTGGTACGGTATCTCATGTACCTTTTGGTACAGTACCTCATGTACCTTCTGGTGTAGTACCTCATGTACCTTCTGGTACGGTATCTCATGTACCTTGTGGTGCGGTACCTCATGTACCTTCTG
The DNA here is from genome assembly GCF_030144855.1 of Hypanus sabinus. Taxonomy (NCBI): domain Eukaryota; kingdom Metazoa; phylum Chordata; class Chondrichthyes; order Myliobatiformes; family Dasyatidae; genus Hypanus; species Hypanus sabinus. Next base: position 273,882 of record NC_082732.1, on the reverse strand, counting down.
GTGTTGTACCTCATGTACCTTCTGGTACGGTACCTCATGTACCTTCTGGTGTTGTACCTCATGTACTTTCTGGTACGGTACCTCATGTACCTTCTGGTACGGTACCTCATGTACTTTCTGGTACAGTACCTCATGTACCTTCTGGTACGGTACCTCATTTACCTTCTGCTACGGTACCTCATGTACCTTCTGGTGTAGTACCTCATGTACCTTCTGCTACGGTATCTCATGTACCTTTTGGTACAGTACCTCATGTACCTTCTGGTGTTGTACCTCATGTACCTTCTGGTACGGTACCTCATTTACCTTCTGCTACGGTACCTCATGTACTTTCTGGTGTAGTACCTCATGTACCTTCTGGTGTAGTACCTCATGTACCATCTGCCCCGGTACCTGATGTACCTTCTGGTGTAGTACCTCATGTAGCTACTGGTGTTGTACCTCATGTACCTTCTGGTGTAGTACCTCATGTAGCTTCTGGTGTAGTACCTCAAGTAGCTTCTGGTACGGTACCTCTCGTACCATCTGGCATGTTACCTCACGTACATTCTGGTATGGTACCTCATGTACCTTCTGGTGTATTACCTCATGTACTTTCTGGTGTAGTACCTCATGTAGCTTCTGGTGTAGTACCTCATGTAGCTTCTGGTACGCTATCTTATGAACCTTCTGGTGTAGTACCTCATGTAGCTTCTGGTGTAGTACCTCATGTATGTACCTTCTGGTGTAGTACCTCATGTAGCTTCTGCTGTAGTACCTCATGTACCTTCTGGTGTAGTACCTCATGTAGCTTCTGGTGTACTACCTCATGTAGCTTCTGGTACGCTATCTCATGTACCTTCTGGTGTAGTACCTCATGTACCTTCTGGTACAGTACCTCATGTAACTTCTGGTACGGTACCTCATGTACCTGCTGGTATGGTACCTCATGTACTTTCTGGTACGCTATCTCATGTACCTTCTGGTGTAGTACCTCATGTACCTTCTGGTACAGTACCTCATGTAACTTCTGGTACGGTACCTCATGTACCTGCTGGTATGGTACCTCATGTACTTTCTGGTGTAGTACCTCATGTACCTTCTGGTACAGTACCTCATGTACCTTCTGGTGTAGTACCTCATGTACCTTCTGGTACGGTACCTCATGTACTTTCTGGTGTAGTACCTTATGTACTTTCTGGTGCAGTACCTCATGTAACATCTGGCATGGTACCTCACGTTCTTTCTGGCATGGTACCTCATGTACCTTCTGGTACGGTACCTCATGTACCTTCTGGTGTAGTAACTCATGTAGCTTCTGGTGCGGTACCTCATGTACCTTCTGGTGTAGTACCTCATGTAGCTTCTGGTGTATTACCTCATGTACTTTCTGGTGCGGTACCTCATGTACCTTCTGGTGTAGTACCTCATGTAGCTTCTGGTGAAGAACCTGATGTAGCTTCTGGTACGGTACCTCATGTACCTTCTGGTGTAGTACCTCATGTAGCTTCTGGTGTATTACCTCATGTACTTTCTGGTGCGGTACCTCATGTACCTTCTGGTGTAGTACCTCATGTAGCTTCTGGTGAAGAACCTGATGTAGCTTCTGGTACGGTACCTCATGTACCTTCTGGTGTAGTACCTCATGTAGCTTCTGGTGAAGTACCTCATGTATGTATCTTCTGGTGTAGTACCTCATGTACCTTCTGGTACGGTACCTCATGTACTTTCTGGTGCAGTACCTCATGTACCTTCTGGTACAGTACCTCATGTACCTTCTGGTGTAGTACCTCACGTAACTTCTGGTACGGTACCTCATGTAACTTCTGGTACGGTATCTCATGTACCTTCTGGTGTAGTACCTCATGTACCTTCTGGTATCGTACCTCATGTACTTTCTGGTACAGTACCTCATGTCCCTTCTGGTGCGGTACCTCATGTACATTCTGGTACGGTACCTCATGTACCTTCTGGTGCGTTACCTCATGTTCCTTCTGGAACGGTACCTCATGTACCGTCTGGTACGGTACCTCATTTACCTTCTGGTACGGTAACTCATGTACTTTCTGGTGTAGTACCTCATGTACCTTCTGGTGCGTTACCTCATGTTCCTTCTGGAACGGTACCTCATGTACCTGCTGGTATGGTACCTCATGTACTTTCTGGTGTAGTACCTCATGTACCTTCTGGTACAGTACCTCATGTACCTTCTGGTGTAGTACCTCATGTACCTTCTGGTACGGTACCTCATGTACTTTTTGGTGTAGTACCTTATGTACTTTCTGGTGCAGTACCTCATGTAACATCTGGCATGGTACCTCACGTACTTTCTGGTATGGTACCTCATGTACCTTCCGGTACGGTACCTCATGTACCTTCTGGTGTAGTACCTCATGTACCTTCTGGTGTAGTACCTCATGTACCTTCTGGTGCGGTGCCTCATGTACCTTCTGGTGTAGTACCTCATGTAGCTTCTGGTGCGGTACCTCATGTACCTTCTGGTGTATTACCTCATGTACTTTCTGGTGCGGTACCTCATGTACCTTCTGGTGTAGTACCTCATGTAGCTTCTGGTGTATTACCTCATGTACTTTCTGGTGCGGTACCTCATGTACCTTCTGGTGTAGTACCTCATGTAGCTTCTGGTGAAGTACCTGATGTAGCTTCTGGTACGGTACCTCATGTACCTTCTCGTGTAGTACCTCATGTAGCTTCTGGTGTAGTACCTCATGTAGCTTCTGGTGAAGTACCTCATGTACTTTCTGGTGTAGTACCTCATGTACCTTCTGGTACGGTACCTCATGTACTTTCTGATATGGTACCTTATGTACTTTCCGGTACGGCACCTCATGTACCTTCAGGTACGGTACCTCATGTACCTTCTGGTACAGTACCTCATGTACCTTCTGGTGTAGTACCTCATGTACCTTCTGGTACGGTATCTCATGTACCATCTGGCACGGTACCTCACGTACCTTCTGGTGTAGTACCTCATGTACCATCTGCCACGGTACCTAATGTACCTTCTGGTGTAGTAACTCATGTAGCTTCTGGCGTAGTACCTCATGTAGCTTCTGGTGTTGTACCTCACGTACCTTCTGGTACGGTACCTCATGTACCTTCTGGTACAGTACCTCATGTACCTTCTGGTACGGTACCTCACGTTCCTTCTGGTGTAGTACCTCATGTACCTTCTGGCATGCTGCCTCTTGTACTTTCTGGTACGGTACCTCATGTACCTTCTGGTGTAGTACTTCATGTAGATTCTGGTGTTGTTACCTCATGTAGCTTCTGGTGTAGTACCTCATGTACCTTCTGGCATGCTGCCTCTTGTACTTTCTGGTACGGTACCTCATGTACCTTCTGGTGTAGTACTTCATGTACCTTCTGGTGTAGTACCTCATGTACCTTATGGTGCGGTACCTCATGTACCTTCTGGTGCGGTACATCATGTACTTTCTAGTGTAATACCTCATGTACCTTCTGGTACAGTACCTCATGTACCTTCTGGTGTAGTACCTCATGTACCTTCTGGTACGGTATCTCATGTACCTTTTGGTACAGTACCTCATGTACCTTCTGGTGTAGTACCTCATGTACCTTCTGGTACGGTATCTCATGTACCTTGTGGTGCGGTACCTCATGTACCTTCTGGTGTTGTACCTCATGTACCTTCTGGTACGGTACCTCATGTACCTTCTGGTGTTGTACCTCATGTACTTTCTGGTACGGTACCTCATGTACCTTCTGGTACGGTACCTCATGTACTTTCTGGTACAGTACCTCATGTACCTTCTGGTACGGTACCTCATTTACCTTCTGCTACGGTACCTCATGTACCTTCTGGTGTAGTACCTCATGTACCTTCTGCTACGGTATCTCATGTACCTTTTGGTACAGTACCTCATGTACCTTCTGGTGTTGTACCTCATGTACCTTCTGGTACGGTACCTCATTTACCTTCTGCTACGGTACCTCATGTACTTTCTGGTGTAGTACCTCATGTACCTTCTGGTGTAGTACCTCATGTACCATCTGCCCCGGTACCTGATGTACCTTCTGGTGTAGTACCTCATGTAGCTACTGGTGTTGTACCTCATGTACCTTCTGGTGTAGTACCTCATGTAGCTTCTGGTGTAGTACCTCAAGTAGCTTCTGGTACGGTACCTCTCGTACCATCTGGCATGTTACCTCACGTACATTCTGGTATGGTACCTCATGTACCTTCTGGTGTATTACCTCATGTACTTTCTGGTGTAGTACCTCATGTAGCTTCTGGTGTAGTACCTCATGTAGCTTCTGGTACGCTATCTTATGAACCTTCTGGTGTAGTACCTCATGTAGCTTCTGGTGTAGTACCTCATGTATGTACCTTCTGGTGTAGTACCTCATGTAGCTTCTGCTGTAGTACCTCATGTACCTTCTGGTGTAGTACCTCATGTAGCTTCTGGTGTACTACCTCATGTAGCTTCTGGTACGCTATCTCATGTACCTTCTGGTGTAGTACCTCATGTACCTTCTGGTACAGTACCTCATGTAACTTCTGGTACGGTACCTCATGTACCTGCTGGTATGGTACCTCATGTACTTTCTGGTGTAGTACCTCATGTACCTTCTGGTGTAGTACCTCATGTACCTTCTGGTACAGTACCTCATGTACCTTCTGGTGTAGTACCTCATGTACCTTCTGGTACGGTACCTCATGTACTTTCTGGTGTAGTACCTTATGTACTTTCTGGTGCAGTACCTCATGTAACATCTGGCATGGTACCTCACGTTCTTTCTGGCATGGTACCTCATGTACCTTCTGGTACGGTACCTCATGTACCTTCTGGTGTAGTACCTCATGTAGCTTCTGGTGCGGTACCTCATGTACCTTCTGGTGTAGTACCTCATGTAGCTTCTGGTGTATTACCTCATGTACTTTCTGGTGTAGTACCTCATGTAGCTTCTGGTGTAGTACCTCATGTACCTTCTGGTGTAGTACCTCATGTAGCTTCTGGTGAAGAACCTGATGTAGCTTCTGGTACGGTACCTCATGTACCTTCTGGTGTAGTACCTCATGTAGCTTCTGGTGTATTACCTCATGTACTTTCTGGTGCGGTACCTCATGTACCTTCTGGTGTAGTACCTCATGTAGCTTCTGGTGAAGAACCTGATGTAGCTTCTGGTACGGTACCTCATGTACCTTCTGGTGTAGTACCTCATGTAGCTTCTGGTGTATTACCTCATGTACTTTCTGGTGTAGTACCTCATGTACCTTCTGGTGTAGTACCTCATGTAGCTTCTGGTGAAGTACCTCATGTATGTATCTTCTGGTGTAGTACCTCATGTACCTTCTGGTACGGTACCTCATGTACTTTCTGGTGCAGTACCTCATGTACCTTCTGGTACAGTACCTCATGTACCTTCTGGTGTAGTACCTCACGTAACTTCTGGTACGGTACCTCATGTAACTTCTGGTACGGTATCTCATGTACCTTCTGGTGTAGTACCTCATGTACCTTCTGGTATCGTACCTCATGTACTTTCTGGTACAGTACCTCATGTCCCTTCTGGTGCGGTACCTCATGTACATTCTGGTACGGTACCTCATGTACCTTCTGGTGCGTTACCTCATGTTCCTTCTGGAACGGTACCTCATGTACCGTCTGGTACGGTACCTCATTTACCTTCTGGTACGGTAACTCATGTACTTTCTGGTGTAGTACCTCATGTACCTTCTGGTGCGTTACCTCATGTTCCTTCTGGAACGGTACCTCATGTACCGTCTGGTACGGTACCTCATTTACCGTCTGGTACGGTACCTCATGTACCTTCTGGTACGGTACCTCATGTACCATCTGGCACGGTACCTCACGTACCTTCTGATGTAGTACCTCATGTACCATCTGCCACGGTACCTGATGTACCTTCTGCTACGGTACCTGATGTACCTTCTGGTGTAGTAACTCATGTAGCTTCTGGTGTAGTACCTCATGTATCTTCTGCATGGTACCTCACGTACCTTCTGGTACGGTACCACACGTTCCTTCTGGTGTAGTACCTCATGTACCTTCTGGTGTTGTACCTCATGTAGCTTCTGGTGTAGTACCTCATGTACCTTATGGTGCGGTACCTCATGTACCTTCTGGTACGGTACCTCATGTACCTTCAGGTACGGTACCTCATGTACCTTCTGGTACAGTACCTCAAGTACCTTCTGGTACGGTACCTCACGTTCCTTCTGGTGTAGTACCTCATGTACCTTCTGTCACGCTGCCTCTTGTACTTTCTGGTACGGTACCTCATGTACCTTCTGGTGTAGTACTTCATGTAGCTTCTGGTGTAGTGCCTCATGTACCTTCTGGTACAGTACCTCATGTACCTTTTGTTACAGTACCTCATGTACCTTCTGGTGTAGTACCTCATGTACCTTCTGGTGCGGTACCTCATGTACCTTCTGGTACAGTACCTCATGTACCTTCTGGTGTAGTACCTCATGTACCTTCTGGTATGGTACCTCATGTACCTTCTGGTGCGGTACCTCATGTACATTCTGGTACGGTACCTCATGTACCTTCTGGTACAGTACCTCATGTACCTTCTGGTACGGTACCTCATGTACCATCTGCCACGGTACCTCATGTACCTTCTGGTGTGGTACCTCATGTACCTTCTGCTACGGTACCTCATGTACCTTCTGGTGTGGTACCTCATGTACCATCTGCCACGGTACCTGATGTACATTCTGGTGTAGTACCTCATGTAGCTTCTGGTGTTGTACCTCATGTAGCTTCTGGTGTAGTACCTCATGTACCTTCTGCATGCTGCCTCTTGAACTTTCTGGTACAGTACCTCATGTACCTTCTGGTGTAGTACTTCATGTAGCTTCTGGTGTTGTACCTCATGTACCTTCTGGTGCGGTACCTCATGTACCTTCTGGTACGGTACCTCATGTACCTTCAGGTACAGTACCTCATATACCTTCAGGTACGGTACCTCATGTACCTTCTGGTGTAGTACCTCATGTACCTTCTGGTGTAGTACCTCATGTACCATCTGCCCCGGTACCTGATGTACCTTCTGGTGTAGTACCTCATGTAGCTTCTGGTGTAGTACCTCATGTAGCTTCTGGTGTAGTACCTCATGTACTTTCTGGTACGGTACCTCATGTACCTTCTGGTACTGTACCTCACGTACCTTCTGGTACGTTACCTCATGTACCTTCTGGTACGGAACCTCATGTACATTCTGGTACGGTACCTCATGTACCTTCTGGTACTGTACCTCACGTACCTTCTGGTACGTTACCTCATGTACCTTCTGGCACGCTGCCTCTTGTACTTTCTGGTACGGTACCTCATGTACCTTCTGGTGTAGTACTTCATGTAGCTTCTGGTGTAGTACCTCATGTACCTTCTGGTACAGTACCTCATGTACCTTCTGGTACGGTACCTCATGTACCTTCTGGTACGGTATCTCATGTACCTTTTGGTACAGTACCTCATGTACCTTCTGGTGTAGTACCTCATGTACCTTCTGGTATGGTACCTCATGTACCTTCTGGTGCGGTACCTCATGTACATTCTGGTACGGTACCTCATGTACCTTCTGGTACAGTACCTCATGTACCTTCTGGTGTAGTACCTCATGTACCTTCTGCTACGGTACCTCATGTACCTTCTGGTACGGTACCTCATTTACCTTCTGGTACGGTATCTCATGTACCTTCTGGTACGGTACCTCACGTACCTTCTGGTGTAGTACCTCATGTACCTTCTGGTACGGTACCTCATTTACCTTCTGGTGTAGTACCTCATGTACCTTCTGGTACAGTACCTCATGTACCTTCTGGTGTAGTACCTCATGTACCTTCTGCTACGGTACCTCATGTACCTTCTGGTACGGTACCTCATTTACCTTCTGGTACGGTATCTCATGTACTTTCTGGTGTAGTACCTCATGTACCTTCTGGTACGGTACCTCACGTACCTTCTGGTGTAGTACCTCATGTACCATCTGCCACGGTACCTGATGTACATTCTGGTGTAGTACCTCATGTAGCTTCTGGTGTTGTACCTCATGTAGCTTCTGGTGTAGTACCTCATGTACCTTCTGCATGCTGCCTCTTGTACTTTCTGGTACAGTACCTCATGTACCTTCTGGTGTAGTACTTTATGTAGCTTCTGGTGTTGTACCTGATGTACCTTCTGGTGCGGTACCTCATGTACCTTCTGGTACCGTACCTCATGTACCTTCAGGTACAGTACCTCATATACCTTCAGGTACGGTACCTCATGTACCTTCTGGTGTAGTACCTCATGTACCTTCTGGTGTAGTACCTCATGTACCATCTGCCCCGGTACCTGATGTACCTTCTGGTGTAGTACCTCATGTAGCTTCTGGTGTAGTACCTCATGTAGGTTCTGGTGTAGTACCTCATGTAGCTTCTGGTACGCTATCTCATGTACCTTCTGGTGTAGTACCTCATGTAGCTTCTGGTGTAGTACCTCATGTATGTACCTTCTGGTGTAGTACCTCATGTAGCTTCTGGTGTAGTACCTCATGTATGTACCTTCTGGTACGGTACCTCATGTAACTTCTGGTACGGTACCTCATGTACCTGCTGGTATGGTACCTCATGTACTTTCTGGTGTAGTACCTCATGTACCTTCTGGTACAGTACCTCATGTACCTTCTGGTGTAGTACCTCATGTACCTTCTGGTACGGTACCTCATGTACCTTCTGGTGCGGTACCTCATGTACATTCTGGTACGGTACCTCATATACCTTCTGGTGCGTTACCTCATGTTCCTTCTGGAACGGTACCTCATGTACCGTCTGGTACGGTACCTCATTTACCTTCTGGTACGGTAACTCATGTTCTTTCTGGTGTAGTACCTCATGTACCTTCTGGTGCGTTACCTCATGTTCCTTCTGGAACGGTACCTCATGTACCGTCTGGTACGGTACCTCATTTACCGTCTGGTACGGTACCTCATGTACCTTCTGGTACGGTACCTCATGTACCATCTGGCACGGTACCTCACGTACCTTCTGGTGTAGTACCTCATGTACCATCTGCCACGGTACCTGATGTACCTTCTGGTGTAGTACCTCATGTATCTTCTGGTGTTGTACCTCATGTATCTTCTGCATGGTACCTCACGTACCTTCTGGTACGGTACCTCACGTTCCTTCTGGTGTAGTACCTCATGTACCTTCTGGTGTTGTACCTCATGTAGCTTCTGGTGTAGTACCTCATGTACCTTATGGTGCGGTACCTCATGTACCTTCTGGTACGGTACCTCATGTACCTTCAGGTACGGTACCTCATGTACCTTCTGGTACAGTACCTCAAGTACCTTCTGGTACGGTACCTCACGTTCCTTCTGGTGTAGTACCTCATGTACCTTCTGGCACGCTGCCTCTTGTACTTTCTGGTACGGTACCTCATGTACCTTCTGGTGTTGTACCTCATGTAGCTTCTGGTGTAGTACCTCATGTACCTTATGGTGCGGTACCTCATGTACCTTCTGGTACGGTACCTCATGTACCTTCTGGTACAGTACCTCAAGTACCTTCTGGTACGGTACCTCACGTTCCTTCTGGTGTAGTACCTCATGTACCTTCTGGCACTCTGCCTCTTGTACTTTCTGGTACGGTACCTCATGTACCTTCTGGTGTAGTACTTCATGTAGCTTCTGGTGTAGTACCTCATGTACCTTCTGGTACAGTACCTCATGTACCTTCTGGTACGGTATCTCATGTACCTTCTGGTACGGTATCTCATGTACCTTTTGGTACAGTACCTCATGTACCTTCTGGTGTAGTACCTCATGTACCTTCTGGTATGGTACCTCATGTACCTTCTGGTGTAGTACCTCATGTACATTCTGGTACGGTACCTCATGTACCTTCTGGTACAGTACCTCATGTACCTTCTGGTGTAGTACCTCATGTACCTTCTGCTACGGTACCTCATTTACCTTCTGGTACGGTATCTCATGTACTTTCTGGTGTAGTACCTCATGTACCTTCTGGTACGGTAACTCACGTACTTTCTGGTGTAGTACCTCATGTACCATCTGCCACGGTACCTGATGTACATTCTGGTGTAGTACCTCATGTAGCTTCTGGTGTTGTACCTCATGTAGCTTCTGGTGTAGTACCTCATGTACCTTCTGCATGCTGCCTCTTGTACTTTCTGGTACAGTACCTCATGTACCTTCTGGTGTAGTACTTCATGTACCTTCTGGTGTAGTACCTCATGTACCTTCTGGTGTAGTACCTCATGTACCATCTGCCCCGGTACCTGATGTACCTTCTGGTGTAGTACCTCATGTAGCTTCTGGTGTAGTACCTCATGTAGCTTCTGGTGTAGTACCTCATGTAGCTTCTGGTACGCTATCTCATGTACCTTCTGGTGTAGTACCTCATGTAGCTTCTGGTGTAGTACCTCATGTATGTACCTTCTGGTGTGGTACCTCATGTACCTTCTGGTGTAGTACCTCATGTACCTTCTAGTACAGTACCTCATGAACCTTCTGGTACAGTACCTCATGTACCTTCTAGTACAGTACCTCATGTACCTTCTGGTACGGTACCTCATGTACCTTCTGGTACGGTACCTCATGTCCTTTCTGGTACGGTACCTCATGTACCTTCTGGTGCGGTACCTCATGTACATTCTGGTACGGTACCTCATGTACCTTCTGTCACAGTACCTCATGTACCTTCTGGTGTAGTACCTCATGTACCTTCTGGTACAGTACCTCATGTACCTTCTGGTGTAGTACCTCATGTACCTTCTGGTACGGTACCTCACGTACCTTCTGGTGTAGTACCTCATGTAGCTTCTGGTGTTGTACCTCATGTAGCTTCTGGTGTAGTACCTCATGTACCTTATGGTGCGGTACCTCATGTACCTTCTGGTACGGTACCTCATGTACCTTCTGGTACGGTACCTCATGTACCTTCAGGTACGGTACCTCATGTACCTTCTGGTACAGTACCTCATATACCTTCAGGTACGGTACCTCATGTACCTTCTGGTACAGTAGCTCATGTACCTTCTGGTGTAGTACCTCATGTACCTTCTGGTGTAGTACCTCATGTACCTTCTGGTACGGTATCTCATGTACCTTCTGGTGTAGTACCTCATGTACCTTCTGGTGTAGTACCTCATGTACCATCTGCCCCGGTACCTGATGTACCTTCTGGTGTAGTACCTCATGTAGCTTCTGGTGTAGTACCTCATGTAGCTTCTGGTGTTGTACCTCATGTACCTTCTGGTGTAGTACATCATGTAGCTTCTGGTGTAGTACCTCATGTAGCTTCTGGTACGGTACCTCTCGTACCATCTGGCATGTTACCTCACGTACATTCTGGTATGGTACCTCATGTACCTTCTGGTGTATTACCTCATGTACTTTCTGGTGTAGTACCTCATGTACCTTCTGGTGTAGTACCTCATGTAGCTTCTGGTGTAGTACCTCATGTAGCTTCTGGTACGCTATCTCATGTACCTTCTGGTGTAGTACCTCATGTAGCTTCTGGTGTAGTACCTCATGTATGTACCTTCTGGTGTAGTACCTCATGTAGCTTCTGGTGTAGTACCTCATGTATGTACCTTCTGGTACGGTACCTCATGTACCTGCTGGTATGGTACCTCATGTACTTTCTGGTGTAGTACCTCATGTACCTTCTGGTACAGTACCTCATGTACCTTCTGGTGTAGTACCTCATGTACCTTCTGGTGTAGTACCTCATGTACCTTCTGGTACAGTACCTCATGTACCTTCTGGTACAGTACCTCATGTACCTTCTGGTACAGTACCTCATGTACCTTCTGGTACAGTACCTCCCTCTGAACTCATGAAAGCAAATTGCAACAAATCGGTCAAAAGTGAACAAAACTGTGAACCCCAGCGACATATCCAAGGCAACATAATTGATGAATAGAATGAACTTGCAAACTGCAGTTTAGGATAGAAATGAATAAGGAAAGTGATAACTGATCGTCATATACACGATTATGCTGAAGAATATCATCTGCAGATCTGCTGACGCCATGGCCACCATGTAAACAGGGATACATCTGGAAAGTCCACAGTTTCCTCTGGAGTGAATCACAATAGTCAACAAGTTCGCTGTAAGAAATTGGAGGATGAGACAATTATTGTGCCTAGAATATCAGACATTCAAGGCTAATTAAGATGGGGGATATGCTAATATCTGTAATTCTCACGTTTACCTCACTACTCATGATCTGGGATATTCAGAGAATTGAAACAAAATGAACCTTATGGTGGAACTCAGTAGATCAGGAAACATCTATGGATGCTGTTGACAATTGGGGACAATTGATAATAACCGCCACTCAGTGGAATTACTGGGATCCCTGGTTGCCACCAATTTCTATTCCATTTTCCATTCCCATACCGACATGTCATCCACAGACTCTCCTACTATCACGATGAAGGTTGAACGAGCAACACCTCTTATTCTATCTGGGATCTCTCCAACATGATGGCATGAAAAGATACCATTCCTCTCTGCTCTCCCCCTTGTTTGCACTCACGCTGATGCACTTCTAATCCCTTCTCCAACACACTCCCACCCTCATGACCCACCTATTACCTCCCCCAAGTTCCCCACCTAGTTCCTTTGATTCAACAGACCACTGTCCTCTCCTATCTGATCCCTTAATCTGCAACCCTTTACCTCTTCCACCTATCACCTGCCAGCTTCTTACATAGAATCATGGAGAACTACAGCATAGAAACAGGCCCCTCGGTTTAGCTAGTACATGCTGACGTCATGAACACTTTGGGCAAGTGAGGGGCATCCTGTGCAATGCACCTGAACATCATTTATTTGTTTCAAAGATTCAAAGCACATTTATTATCAAGGATAAATTATACTCCTTGAAATTTCTCTGCTTATCGGCAACCACAGAGCAAGAAACTCGAATTATCCAATTAAAAAAAGACTAAAATCTGAGAGAGAAAAGAAAACAATAGAAACAATAGAAAACAATAGAAAACAATAGAAGCAAGCCGCCAGCAATCCGAACCAGACTGAGCCCCAGATCTGCTCCTGCAGCAGTATTGGGTACTGACCTGATTTCTTAAATGTCTCATTTCTTGCAAATTCTTGTGTTTCATTATGGAATGTCCAGACAAATCTAGAAGTTGATGATGTAATATACCTGCTAATAAACTCTAACCAAATATTAAGCATGTAGCACGATCCTTTTAATGAATAAAATTGATTGATCAATGTCAATTACAGATTAGCAGGAGATGGGCAGAAAAACACATTCTTACATTGGCCATATGGCACCCAGTGAAGCCATTGTACTGATTAGTGAAGATAATGGGAACAAAGATGTGGAAAGAAGGGAATGGCAGGTGAATTGGGGAATCGGCTGATTATTTCCAAGTTCTGCCCTCAGAAGCTCCTACACAATTATTGCTTTTGTGATCAACATACAGTAAAACCAGTTCAGGCTCTTGAAGTAGAGAAGGAATTCAGAGAAATTGAGATAAACAATAGACAATAGACAATAGGTGCAGAAGTAGACCATTCGGCCCCTCGAGTCTGCACCGCAATTCTGAGATCATGGCTGATCATTCACTATCAATACCCAGTCCCTGCCTTGTCCCCATATCCCTTGATTCCCCTATCCATCAGATATCTATCCAGCTCCTTCTTGAAAGCATCCAGAGAATTGGCCTCCACCGTCTTCCGAGGCAGTGCATTCCACACCTCCACAACTCTCTGGGAGAAGAAGCTCTTCCTCAACTCTGTTTTAAATAACTGACCTCTTATTCTCAATCCATGCCCTCTGGTACTGGACTCTCCCAACATCTGGAACATATTACTTGCCTCAATCCTATCAAATCCTTTAATTATCTTAAACGTTTCAATCAGATCCCCTCTCAATCTCCTCAATTCCAGCGTGTACAAGCCCAATCTCTCCAATCTCTCTGCGTAAGACAGCCCTGCCATCCCAGGAATCAACCTAGTGAATCTACGCTGCACTTCCTCAATTGCCAGAATGTCCTTCCTTAAACCTGGAGACCAAAACTGTACACAATATTCCAGGTGTCGTCTCACCAGGGCCCTGTACAAATGCAAAAGAACATCCTTGCTCTTGTATTCAATTCCCCTTGTAACAAAGGCCAACATTCCATTTTCCCTCTTCACTGCCTGTTGCACTTGCTCATTCACCTTCATTGACTGGTGAACTAGGACTCCTAGGTCTCTTTGCATTTCTCCCTTACCTAACTCGACACCGTTCAGACAATACTCTGCCCTCTTGTTCCAGCTTCCAAAGTGGATAACTTCACATTTATTCACATTGAATGACATCTGCCAAGTATCTGCCCACTCACTCAGCCTATCCAAGTCTCCCTGTATTCTCCCAACGTCCTCTTCGCATGTCACACTGCCACCCAGTTTAGTATCGTCAGCAAACTTGCTGATATAGTTTTCAATGCCCTCATCTAAATCATTGACATAAATCGTAAAGAGCTGTGGTCCCAATACAGAGCCCTGTGGTACCCCACTAGTCACCTCCAGCCAGTCTGAGAAACACCCATTCACTGCTACCCTTTGCTTTCTATCTACCAACCAATTTTCTATCCATGTTGAAACCCTGCCCCCAATGCCATGAGTTCTGATTTTACTCACCAATCTCCTATGTGGCACCTTATCGAATGCCTTCTGAAAATCTAGGTACACAACATCCACTGGCTTACCCTCGTCTAACATCCTTGTTACACCCTCAAAAAACTCCAACAGATTAGTCAAGCATGATTTGCCCTTGGTAAATCCATGCTGGCTCGGCCTAATCCTATTTCTGCCATCTAGATGTGCCACTATTTCGTCCTTAATAATGGACTCAAGCATCTTCCCCACGACTCCGTTTTCTCCTTCCCTCCCTTCTTGAAAAGTGGGATAACATTAGCCACTCTCCAATCTTCAGGAACTGATCCTGAATCTAAGGAACATTGGAAAATGATTACCAATGCATCCGCAATTTCCTGAGCCACCTCTTTTAGAACCCTCGGATGCAGACCATCTGGACCCGGGGATTTATTAGCCTTCAGTCCTACCAGTCTACTCATCACAGTTTCTTTCCTAATGTCAATCTGTCTCAATTCCTCTGATATCTTATGACCCTGGCCCATCCATACATCTGGGAGATTGCTTGTGTCCTCCCTGGTGAAGACAGATCTAAAGTATGCATTAAATTCTGTTGCCATTTCCCTGTTTCCCATAACAATTTCTCCCAATTCATTCTTCAAGGGGCCAACATTGTTCTTAACTATCTTCTTTCTCTTCACATAACTAAAAAAGCTTTTGCTATCCCCTTTTATATTCCTGGCTAGACTGAGCTCATACCTGATTTTTTCTCTCCGTATTGCTTTTTTAGTTAAGATCTGCTGTTCCTTAAAACTTTCCCAATCATCTGTATTCCCACTCATCTTAGCCCTGTCATACTTCTTTTTCTTTAATGCTATACAATCTCTGACTTCCTTTGTCAACCACTGTGGCCCTTCCCCCTCTTTGAATCCTTCCTTCTCATTGGAATGAACTGCATTTGCATCTTTTGTATTATGCCCAAGAATATCTGCCACTGCTGATCCACTGTCTTTCCTGCCAGGGCATCCGCCCATTTAACTTTGGCCAGCTCTTCCCTCATGGCTCGGTAGTCTCCTTTATTTAATTGCAACACTGACACCTCTGATCTGCCCCTATCCCTCTCAAATTGTAGATAAAAACTTATCATGTTATGATCACTACTTCCTAATGGCTCCTTTACTTCAAGATCACTTATCAATTCCTGTTCATTACACATCACCAAGTCCAAAATAGCCTCATTCCTGGTTGGCTCAAGCACAAGCTGTTCCAAAAATATATCCCTTAGACACTCCACAAACTCCCTATCCTGGGGTCCAGCACCTACGTGATTCTCCCAGTTCACCTGCATGTTGAAATCTCCCATAACAACTGCATTACCTTTAGCACATGCCAATGTGAACTCCCTAATCAACTTGTACCCAATATCCACGTTACTGTTTGGGGGCCTGTACACAACACCCATTAGGGTCTTTTTACCCTTACTGTTCCTCAGCTCAATCCACACAGACTCTACTTCCCCTGTTCCCAAGCCACCTCTTGCTAAGGACTGAATCTCATTCCTCACCAACAGGGCCACCCCACCCCCTCTTCCCATATTTCTGTCTCTACGATAGCACGTATACCCTGGTACACTCAATTCCCAGGCCTGATCCCCTTGCAGCCATGTCTCCGTTATCCCAACAATATCATAGTTCCCCATTTTCATCTGAGCTTCAAGCTCATCTGTCTTATTTCTGACACTACGCGCATTCAAGTATAGAATTCTTAGCCCATTCCTCCTCTCTTTGCTTAAAACACTGTCTACTGTACCTAACCCAGCTCCTTGAACTTCAGCACCCTGAATTTTGATGACCTTCTCAAGATCACCCAAACCTTGTACACATTTAACCCCATGCACCTTCTGACCAACCCTCTGGATCTGGATCCCTGCCCCCTGCACATCTAGTTTAAACTCCCTCCGAGCAGCACTGGCAAACATTCCTGCAAGAATGTTAGTTCCCCTCCAGTTCAGATGTAGACCGTCCCTTCGAAACAGATCCCAATGTCCCTGGAACAAAGACCAATTATCCAAAAACCTGAACCCTTCCTTCCTGCACCATGCTCTCAGCCTCGTATTAATGTGCATAATCATTCTATTCTTTGCCTCACTCGCACGTGGCACAGGTAGCAATCCCAAGATTGTCACCCTGGAGGTCCTGCCTTTCAGCTTCACTCCTAACTCCCTGAACTCTCTAAGCAGGACCCCCTCACTCACCTTACCTACATCATTGGTCCCTACATGGACCACTACATCTGGGTTCATGCCCTCACTCTCAAGAATAGCCTGCACCCGATCTGAGATGTCCCGGACCCTGGCACCAGGGAGGCAACATACCATCCGAGACTCCCGATCTGCCCCACAAAATCTCCTAACTGCCCCCCTAACTATAGAGTCCCCTAAAACTATCGCTCTCTTCTCTTCCCTCCTCCCCTTTCTAGTTGAGGGTTCAACCTCTGTGCCAGAGGCAGGACCACTACAACTCATTCCTGGTAGGTCATCCCCATCAACAGTATCCAGTACTGTATACTTATTGTTAATGGGAATGGCCGCAGGGGTGCTCTGCTCTCTCTGCCTGCTCCCCCTGCCTCTCTGGACCGTCACCCATCTGCCTACTTCTTGGTTTTTTGGTGTGACTACCTCCTGATAACTCCTATCTATCTCTGCCTCTGCCTCCCGAATGATCCGTAGTTCATCCAGCTCCTGCTCCAACTCCCTAACTCGGTCTGATAGGAGCTGCAGCTGGACGCACCTTTTGCAGGTGTGGCCATCAGGGACAACTGTGTTGACCCTGACTTCCCACATACTGCATACGGAGCACACCACTGCTCTGACTGTCTCCCCCATACCTGAACTGGATTAATAGAATAAGTCTAAAAAGCACCTAGTGACCTTACCTTCTTCCCCTCAGCGAGCAATCACACAGGCTTACCGAAGTCCCCTTACACCGAAGCCCACTTAGCCAAAGCCCAGGACTCTGCTTCCACGGACTCCGCTGCCCGCTCTGAAAAGAAGTCCTGAAATTAATTCAACCCCTCAGATACATGTTAGTTGTTAAATTACTCAAGCAGTTTTAAGCAAGGCAACTTTGGTATAAAGTAATATCAGAGGGTTTGAACGGAACACAAAAATATTGCTGGCAACCTGCCGGAGTAGATGGAGAATCACAATAGATAATAGATGTTTAAGAACGTACAGAATGTTCACATATGTACAGAACATCCATGCGTGTAGTGCACACAAGATACAAATGAAAACACAAGAATGACATCCAACCCTGCACTTCAACCTAATAATGCCAGATCTACCACATACCACAACTCTTCCACTCTCCCATCTTTCTCAGTTCCAGATTCTTTCAAAGATATAAACATTCTACATAGAAACATAGAAAACCTACAGCACAATACAGGCCCTTTGGCCCACAAAGTTGTGCCGAACATGACCCTACCTTAGAGATACATTGCTAAATACTGCTAAATACTTCCAATTATCTAACCTCCACAACTCTGCAGGATTAAAAATTCCCAAGATTCATTGCTCCTTTCAGGAATACTCCTCACTCTTTATCTTGTATTTCCAAAGGTTCAATATTCTTATGCCAGTGGAATGATCTCACAATTTACTATTTAATGCACCCTAAGGATGTTATATACTCCATTAGGATTGCCTCTGCCTTACTTAACTTCAAATAAAGCAGATCTGATTATTATACATTTGTGCAAGACAATGGTGGACCCTCACTTGAGTAATAAGTACAGTTTTGGTTGTTGTTTTATAGGAAAGATGTCATTAGTGAAGAGAATATTTACAAGGATGCTGTCGAGACTGTGGACCTGAGTTATAGGAAGAGGTTCAGCAAGCAAGGACATTATTCTTGGAATACAAGGTATTGAGGGGTTAATTTGTAGAAGTGTATAAAATTATAAGAGGTACACAGTCTTTTTTTCCAGCGAAGGAGCTAAATCTAGTGGGCACAGGTTCAAGGTGAGAGATAAAAAGGTTTAAAATGGACGTTAGTGGCAACTTCTTCATGCACAAAACGGTGAGCCAAAGGGCTGGAGCAAGATCTGAGAAGCAATAGGCCCATGTACGGAAGGGTCAAGGACAGATAGAGAAGGGAAGAGTGAGAAGAGTGGTGATGGATGGAGCCAACAGTGACTAGTGATGTTCCTTGGGGGTCAGTACTGGGATTGCTACTTACCACATTGTTTGTCAATGATTTAGATAATGGAATTGCTGCCTTTGTGGCAAAGTTTGTGGATAATTCAAAGATAGGTGGAGGGGTAGGTAGTGCTGAAGAAGCAATGTATTGCAGCAGGACTTAGACAAATTGGAAGAATGGGCAAAAAAAGTGACAGAATAGAGTGGTGGGAAAACTATGATAATGCATTTTGGTAAAATGAATAACAATGCAGGCTGTTATCCAAATGGGGAGAAAATTACAACATCAGAGGTCCAGAGGGACTTAGGAGTCCTTGTGCAAGACTCCCAGAAGGTTAATTTACAGGTTAAGTCTGCTGTAAAAAAGGCAAATGCAATGTTGGTATTTATTTTCAAGAAGAATAGAATATAAAAACAAGGAGAAAATGCTGAGCCTTTATAAAACACTAGTCAGGTTTTGCTTGGAGTACTGTCAACAGTTTTAGGCCCGACATCTCAAAAAGGATGTATTTTCTTTGGAGAAAGTCCAGAGGAGGTTCACAAGGATGATTCCTGGAATGAAGGAGTTAACATTTGAGGAGCATTTGACAGATTTGGGCCTGTACTCTCTGGAATTTAGAAGAATGCGCAGGGATCTTCTTGAAGCCTATAGAATGTTGAAAGGACTGGATAAGGTGGATGTGGAGAGGATGTTTCCTATGGTGGAGTTATCCAGAACTAGAGGGCACAGCCTCAAAATTGAGGGGTAACCTTTTAGAACAGAGGTAAGGAGTAATTCTTATAGCCTAAGAGTAGTGAATCTGTGGAAAGCTCTGCCAAAGACTGTGGTGGAAGTCAAGTCAGTGGGTATATTTAAACTGGAAGTTGATAGTTTCCTGAATAGTCAGGGCATCAAAGGATATGGCGAGAACACAGTTGTATGGCATTGCATGAAATACAGGATCAGCCATGATGGAATTTCTTGGTCTCCATCTCTGGAGATAAACTGTCCACTGACATCTTCAATAAACCCACTGACTCTCGTAACTACCTCGACTCTACTTCTTCTCACCCTGTCAAATGCAAAAATGCTTTTCTCTGTTCCCAGTTTCTCCATCTCTGCCGCATCTGCTCCCAGGATGAGGCTTTCCATTCCAGGACATCTTAAATGTCCTCTTTCTTTAAGGATTGTGGTTTCCCTTCTTTCATCATCAATGATGCCCTCACCCACATCTCCTCCATTTCCCGCACTTTGGCCCTCACTTCATCCTCCTGTCACCACAACAGGGACCGTGTTCCCCTTGTCCTCACCTATCACCCCACCAGCCTCTGATCCAGCATATCATCCTCTGCAACTTCCACCACCTTCAAAAGGACCCCAACACTAAGCACTTCTTTCCCTCTCTACCCCTCTCCACTTTTCGCTTGGATCGTTCCTTCTGCGACTGCCTGGTCCACAGATCCCTCCCCACAGATCTCCCACCTGGTACTTATCTATGCAAGCGTAAGTGCTACGCCTGTCCCTGCACCTCCTCTCTTATCACCATTCAGGGCCCCAAACAGTCTTTCCAGGTGAGGCAACACTTCACTTGTGAGTCTGTGGGGTCATCTATTGCATCCGGTGCTCCTGGTGCAACCTCCTCTACATCAGCGAGACCCGACGCAGATTGGGGGACCACTTCGTCGAGCACCTCCACTCCGTCCGCCACAACAGACAGGATCTCCCAATTGCCATCCACATCAACTCTGCTTCACATTCCCATTTGGATATGTCCATACATGGCCTCCTCTAATGCCATGATGAGGCCAAACTCAGATTGGAGGAGCAACATCTCATATACCGTCTGGGTAGTCTCCAGCCCCTTGGCATAAACATTGAATTCTCCAACTTCCGGCAATTGCCACCCTCTCCCTTCCCCATCCCACTTTCACTCTGCCTCCTCCTCCAGCTGCCTATCACCTCTCTCTTGATTCTGTCTTCTTCTACTACCCATAGTGCTTTCCCCTTACATTCCTTCTTCACCTCTCCTGCCTATCCCCCCTGCTTCCCCTCCCCCACCCCTTGATCTTTCCTCTTACTGGTTTTTCACCTGGCACCTACCAGCCTTCTCCTTTGACTGCTCATTTCTACGGATGCTGTCCGACCTGCTGAGTTCCTCCAGCTTGTTGTACATGTTGCTTTGACACCAGCATCTGCAGTGTACTTTGTGTTATGGAACGGCAGATGATGGGGGAATTGGTATCCTATCACACTCTTCCTATAATGGCAAGACCAGAACTGAATAAAATACTCCAGATGCAGACAGACAGCAATGCAATCTCCTGACTCTTGAATTCAATGCCATAACTAATTGAGGCAGGCATGCCTTGTTCACCACCTTATCAATTTGTGCAGCCACTTTAGAATATAAGTGCCATACAGAATATTACCTATTGATCACTACTACCTGTGTCTTCTATGAGCAAGCTAATTCTGAATCCAAATGGCCATGTCACCATGATTCTATACATCTTAATATTCTGGATGGGGCTACATGAGGGAACTTGTTGAATACCTTTCTAAAATTCAACAGAAAACATCTACTGCTATATCTTTGAGGTTATCCACTTTGGGAGTAAGGACAGGAAGGCAGATTATTATCTGAACGGTATAGAGTTAGGTAAGGGAGAAATACAAAGAGATCTAGGAGTCCTTGTTCATCAGTCACTGAAGGTGAATGAGCAAGTGCAGCAGGCAGTGAAGAAGGCTAATGGAATGTTGGCCCTTATTACAAAGGGAATTGAGTACAAGAGCAAGGAAATCCTTTTGCATTTGTACAGGGCCCTGGTGAGACCACACCTGGAGTATTGTGTACAGTTTTGGTCTCCAGGGTTAAGGAAGGACATCCTGGCTGTAGAGGAAGTGCAGCGTAGATTCACGAGGTTAATTCCTGGGATGTCTGGACCGTCTTACGCAGAGAGGTTAGAGAGACTGGGCTTGTACATGCTGGAATTAAGGAGATTGAAAGGGGATCTGATTGCAACATATAAGATTATTAAGGGATTGGACAAGATAGAGGCAGGAAATATGTTCCAGATGCTGGGAGAGTCCAGTACCAGAGGGCATGGTTTGAGAATAAGGGGTAGGTAATTTAGGACAGAGTTAAGGAAAAACTTCTTCTCCCAGAGAGTTGTGGGGGTGTGGAATGCACTGCCTCGGAAGGCAGTGGAGGCCAATTCTCTGGGTGCTTTCAAGAAGGAGCTAGATAGGTATCTTATGGATAGGGGAAACAAGGGATATGGGGACAAGGCAGGAACCGGGTATTGATAGTAGATGATCAGCCATGATCTCAGAATGACAATGCAGGCTTGAAGGGCTGAATGGTCTACTTCTGCACCTATTGTCTATTGTCTATCTTCATTAATCACCTTTGCCCCCTCCTGGAAAATCTCAATCAAGTTAATACAACATGACCTGCTGACTTTCCCTAATCAGGCAATTTTTTTCCAAATGCTTATAAAACCTATTCAGAAAAATGTTTTCATTTTATTTTCTCCAACAATTATGATTATGAGTGGACTTCCAGTTATGGAGTGGTTCTGAGCAAACGTGTGTCAGAGCTCCTCCGAAAAGTTTTTAAGTTACGCAACCAAACAACCTTGAATTTCCTGAACAGCTCCAGTTTGTCTGATTGGAAATTGAGTGATAGCCTAAATGCCATCAAAGACAACAAAGCAGACGCTAAAGTTTTCAAAATTAGACTTCACCTCTAGCCATGCAGTGCAAACTAACGACAATGCTAGTGAAGAAGAGGCAACAGGCATGGCAGCAGGCCCAAACCAAATCCTAAACGCTATTCAATTAAATGAAAGGCGACTTTGTGTCAAGATTTGATGGGCTACTAAACACTATACAAGGAGTACAAACTGATCTGAAAGCTATCACAGTGTGCATTACAGAATCCAAAGATAGAATTAGCACTAGTTAAAATGCCATCGGCTCTCTGTGTAATCAGAATACAACCATGAAAGGAGCTATGCAAGTGTTAGTGTTTAAAGTGGACGACTTGGAAGATCGTAGCTGCCGTTCTCACCTTCGCCTGGTTGGTCTCCCAGAGAGGGCGAAAGGGGTTGATATGGTCTATTTTTTTGAAAAATGCATCTTCGAGGTGCTTGGTGCTGAAAACTTCCCTGGGACCCTGCTGATTGAGAGAGCACACAAAATTGGCAGGGCTAACGAGGTTGAAGTACAGTTGGCTAAGCGACCCAGAGTAGTGATAATGAAGTTCCTAAACTACGCGGACAAGACCCCAGTTATGAAGGCTACCAGGATGAAAGAACCTGTACTTTTTGACAATCAGAGAGTCATGTTTTTCCCTGACGTCTCTTCCAAACTCCTCAAGCGAAGGAAAATTTTTGATCCAGTTTAAAAAGAGTTAGCCTCTCTCTCCATCCTGGACCTAAGGTACGGGATAATTCACCCTGCTGAACTGCTGGTGACCTACAAAAGAAAACACCACACCTTTGACAATGCACCGGCAACAGAGAAATTTGTGCTGGAGCTGAAGGATTACAACTTGGAGGCTGCAGGCAAGTGAGACATTGCAGCAGTTTTTTCACTTTTGCTTAAATAGTGGCACTGTAACTACAATCAAGTTAAATTTGATAAAGACTCGGCATAATTTGGTTATAATATTCTCTACTACTGATAACGTTGGTTCTGGCTGTTGACCATGCTGTTCCTCACCATGATGATGGCACGGGAGGACCAGTTAAGCTCTATAATTAGGCTTTCTTTTGGGGCCGTCAGGGTGGGTGTATTTCAGTTCGAGATGTACACTTAGTTATGTTTACAATGTTCTAGTTACTATTTACTGGTTTTACTTTTTTTTGTTATGTTGTAATTTCATTTAGCAGTCATTCTAAATCAATTCTGCTCAACATGATTGAAATTATAACTAATAGCCTATGCCCTGTGAACTTCAGTTTACCTCTTTGAATATAAGATTAAAAAAACTTGTCAATTTAAAGCAAGTTATGAGTAGGATAAGACAGTTAAAAGCCAAAATAGTTTTTTTGCAGGAGACCCATTTAACCCCTGAGGATGTAAGGAGGAGATGGCCGGGACAGGTTTATTCAGCGTCTTTCAACTCACACTCACGGGGTAAATTACCCTTAAACATAAGTTGGTGCCTTTCCACCTTGTTAATGTTGCTGAAGACCAATCTGGCAGATACCTTATTATTCAATATGAATTTTCTTCAATCAGGTTTAATTTGGTCAACGTGTATGGGACAAAAAATGACAATCCAGCTGCTGGGCCATCTTATTACAATAAGATTGAAATGGTGATTTCAACTGTGCACTTCAATCTGAACTAGACAGATCTAATGGGAGAGATACCTCTCACCATCAGACAAGAAAAGAGTTATTGCAATGCGCTAAAGATGTGTGGAGAAGGAAGTACCCGGATAAACTAACATTTTCCTGCCATTCTAACACTTATCAGACCTTTTCCAGAATAGATTTTTATTTAGTTTCAGCTGCTTTAATATCCACAATTATAAGTTGCTGGCACAATAGCATAATAATCTCAGATCATGCCCCAAGATGGAGGTTGATAGGTTCTTGATTGGTCAGGGTGTGAAAAGTTATGGGGAGAAGGTAGGAGGATGTGGTTGAGAGGAAATGGATCAGCCATCATGAAATGGTGCAGAAGACTCAAAGGGTCAAAAGGCCTAACTCTGCTTCTATGTCACCAAAATAATTGCAAATTTCAATGAATGTACAGTGGAGAGTAGTTTGGTTGAATCACAGCCTGGTATGGCTGCTACAATAATCACAAGATTCAGTCAGCTCAATCAAGGGCACAATCCTCCTCACCACTGAGTAAATTTTCAAAAGAAAGTGCCTCCAAAAGTTGACATTCACCCTTTTCAATAGTAAAACTAGGGAGGAAGTATGGAAAATTCACACAACATTTCAGGAACAGCTTTGCCCTCTCTGCCATTAATTTTCTAAACAGTCCATGGAACCACAACCACTACTTCACTATTCCTTGTGGCACTATTTATTCATGTGTCTCTCCATCTATCTATTTATTTAATTATTTATTTTAACTTACACTAATTTTTAATGTCTTGCACTGTACTGCTGCCACAAAGGATCAAATTTCACTGCATGTGTCGCTGATAATAAACTGGGTTCTGATTCATTTCCTAACAGCAGCTCCAGAATTGCGCTGATACCACCAGTCCTGGACTCACTACAGATTCCATCCATTTCAGGTGGCCTAGTTAACTATGGAGAAATCTCCCACTAATATAACCCTCTGATTCTTACAACAATGAGGATTTTCTCTACATACCTGTTCCTCAAGTTCCTACCGACTACTTGGGGGTCTATATGTAGTCCTTCATTTCTCCTTCATTTTTCTCATTCCTCTCAAAGGTCCTAACTAGACACCATCTCTACGTATCACTGTTATGTTCTCCTTATTAAAAAGATAACCACTTCCGAGTTTACCTGTACTTCTATCATGACAGTAACATGTACACCCTGGAACACTCCACTGCCAGTCCTGCCCTTCACTCAGCCACATATTGCAGTCCCCAGAAGCAATCCCCAATTTAGGGTTATCCACTTGATAACCATAAAACCATCGTAGGAGCTGACACTTCATCAGGGCTGATCAAATAATCACTGTACATTTGTTATCAAAGTACATATTCAGTATACAGCCCTGAGATTTGTCTTCCACAGGCAGCCATGAAACAAAGAACAAAAATACAGAACATATAGCATAGTACAGCACATTACAGGCCCTTCAGCCCACAATGTTGTGCCAACCCTCAAACCCTGCCTTCCATATAACCTCCCATTTTAAATTCCTCCATATACCTGTCTAGTAGTCTCTTAAACTTCACTAGTGTATCTGCCTCCACCACTGACTCAGGCAGTGCATTCCATGCACCAACCACTCTCTGAGTAAAACACCTTCCTCTAATATCCCCTTGAACTTTCCTCCCCTTACCTTAAAGCCATGTTCTCTTGTACTGAGTAGTGGTGCCCTGGGGAAGAGGCGCTGGTGTGGTGAACTACATATACCTGTCTGGACACGCTCCCACCCCCCCACCACTGGCTACTCCTTTGGCTCCTCCCACAGACCTCAGTATAAAGGCGATTGGAGACACCGCCCCGGCCTCAGTCTCCAGGATGCAGTGTGGTGGTCAATTGCTGTTTGTTCTTTCTTCCAACCAATAAAAGCCTATATCTCACCTCACGTCTCTGAGAGTTATTGATAGTGCATCAATTTTATTGGCTGGAAGTTTTAAAACAAGGAAAGCTTTTTACATCCAGAAAAATTAGACTTGGACCCCCAAGCTCCAGAAGCAGCTCTTGCCTTTGAATTCTGACTTGCATGCTTCCAATCATACTTGGAAGCGATTCCAGTAACTGAGCCTGCCACAAGGTACAAAATCCTACTATCCACAGTAAGTCCAAAAGTATTCTCCATTATCAGGGACCTGCCGACCTACCACGGGGCACTGGACACCCTCAAAAGACAGTACCTTCAGCCAGTGAACACCGTCTACGCAAGACATCGCTTAGCAACGCGGCGACAGCGAACCGACGAGTCGAGCACTGAGTTTCGCCCAGCCCTACAGACACTCATGCGAGCTTGCGACTGCAAAGGACTGATGGCGGAACAGCATGCGGAGCTGCTAGTACGAGACGCCTTCGTTACGGGGATCAGGTCAGTGTATGTGCGCCAGTGGCTGCTGGAAAATGCCGATCTTACCTTAAGCTCTGCGATCGAGACAGCCGACACGCTGGAGGCTGCTCTGCACAACGCTGACGCTGTCCAGCTGCGCGATCCCCTGCCGGTTCTGTGGACACTGCAGACCCCGCTGCCGCCGCCCGCAAGCAAATTCACCACCACCGCTGCCAGTTGCAAGTCCACGAACTCCCCGAAACCGACCACAGCTGCTGCCAGTTGCAAGTCCGCGCAGTGTTACTTCTGCGGACTCGAAAAGTGCCCCCGAAAACGCTGCCTGGCCCGAGAAGCGACCTGCTCCAGCTGCAGGAAGAAAGGCCATTACGCCAAGGTCTGTAAGTCTAAACCATGAGCAGGGTCGGGCAGCGCTGCATGTGAGGCATGAGGGCCGCCATCTTGGTCACCGCCATCTTGCCTGCCCGCCTCGTGTGAGGCATGGGGGCCACCATCTTTGTCGGCGCCACCTCGCCCCGCACCCGACCCACGGGTGCTTAACGGGCACCCAGACGGCGGTTCAACTCTGGCCTCCATAACCCTCGACCAAAGCACCCCACACCAGCTTGCAAGGTCAATGATGGACATCCTGGTGGAGGGGCACAGGACTAGCTGCCTGTTTGACATGGGCAGCACTGAGAGTTTTATTAAACCGGACATGGTACAGTGCTGCAGTCTCATGACACGGCCGGTAAGCCAGAGGGTCACTATGGCTTCTGGGTCGCATTCCACAGACATCCGGGTGGGTTGTGTAGTGACATTGGTGGTGCAGGGCACAGAATATCGGGACTTTGCGCTACTGGTCATGCCTCAACTGTGCGTGCCTGTGCTATTGGGGCTCGACTTCCAGAGCCACCTCGAAAGTGTGACTATGGCATATGATGGCCCCTCCCACCACTCACTGTCAGGAATCCTCAGTTTTGTGGGATTTAATCACTACTGACCACACACACACACACACACCGACCCACACATCCCACCCAGCACCATGCCGACAGCTGCGCTACCAGCACTACTTGCAGCCTCTCCACCCTCAAGACCCCTCCCCCACTGCTGTTCGCCAACCTGACCCCCGACTGTCAACCTGTGGCAACTAAAAGCAGGAGGTACAGCGCGGGGGACAGGGCCTTCATTCAGTTGGAGGTGCAATGGCTGCTCAGGGAGGGGATCATTGAGCCAAGCACAAGTCCTTGGAGGGCCCAGGTGGTTGTTGTTCGGACTGGGCAGAAAAATAGGATGGTGGTGGACTATAGCCAGACCATCAATAGTTTCACGCAGATTGACGTGTATCCCCTACCCCGCATCGCGGATATGGTCAATCAGATAGCTCAGTACAAGGTGTACTCGACCATAGACCTGAAATCCGCTTACCATCAGCTCCCCATCCGCCTGGAGGACCGCCCCTACCCCGCCTTCGAGGCAGGCGGCAGGCTCTATCACTTCCTGTGCGTCCCCTTTGGTGTCACGAATGGTGTCGCTGTCTTCCAGAGGGAAATGGACCGGATGGTGGACCAGTGCCAACTGCAGGCCACATTTCCCTATCTGGATAACATCACCATCTGTGGTCACGACAGGCCAGATCACAATGCCAACCTCCAACGATTTTTCCAAGTGGCCAAAGCCCTGAACCTTACTTATAACAGGGACAAGTGTGGGTTCGGAACCACCCGACTCGCTATCCTTGGGTATGTCGTGGAGAACGGGGTCATTGGCCCTGATCCCAATCGTATGCACTCCCTGTTAGAACTCCCTCTTCCCACCACTCTCAGAGCCCTCAGACGGTGCCTGGGCTTCTTTTCCTATTACGCCCAATGGGTCCCCCATTACGCAGACAAGGCCCGCCCCCCGATTTCCACCAGATTTCCCCTCTCAGCCGAGGCCCGCGCAGCCTTCAGCCTCATTAAAGGGGACATTGCCAAAGCAACGATGCATGCGGTGGACGAGACCATTCCCTTCCATGTAGAGAGTGACGCCTCCGACTTCGCGCAGGCTGCTACCCTCAATCAGGCGGGAAGGCCGGTAGCATTCTTCTCTTGTACCCTTCAGGGCCCTGAAATTCGGCACTCCGCGGTGGAGAAAGAAGCCCAGGCCATAGTGGAGGCTATTAGGCACTGGAGGCACTATCTCGCCAACAAAAGGTTCACCTTGCTGACCGACCAGCGCTCGGTTGCGTTCATGTTCAGCAACCAACAGCGCGGCAAAATCAAAAATGATAAAATTTTGTGGTGGAGAATAGAACTCTCCACCTACAACTATGATATCCTGTACCGGCCTGGAAGGCTCAATGAGCCCCCTGATGCCCTATCCCGGGGAACGTGTGCTAGCGCACAGCTCGACCGGCTATACGCCCTCCATGCAGATCATTGCCACCCGGGGGTCACCCGATTTTACCATTTCGTGAAAGCACGGAACTTGCCTTACTCCCTTGAGGAAATCAGGACAATGACCAGGGACTGCCAAGTCTGCGCTGATTGCAAACCGCACTTCTACCATCCTGAAAAGGCACAACTTATCAAGGCCACCCGCCCCTTTGAGCAACTGAGTGTTGACTTTAAGGGCCCCCTTCCCTCCACCGACCGCAATGTCTACTTCCTCAACATTATCGACAAGTACTCACGGTTCCCCTTTGCCATCCTCTGCCCCAACACAACTGCCACGTCTGTCATAAAAGCCCTGCGCCAGCTCTTCACTCTGTTCGGAGATCCCTGCTATATCTACAGTGATAGAGGGTCCTCCTTTATGAGTGACGAGCTGCTAGCTAGGGGCATTGCCACTAGTAGGACCAGAAGCTATAATCCCTGGGGAAATGGACAGGTGGAGAGGGAGAATGCCACAGTGTGGAAGGCCACACTTTTAGCCCTTAAGTCAAAAGGGTTGCCGGTCTCTCGATGGCAGGAGGTCCTCCCCGAGGCGCTCCATTCTAACCACTCCCTGTTATGTACGTCCACCAATGCCACCCCTCATGAGCACCTATTTTCTTTTCCCAGGAAGTCTGCCACTGGGACCAGCCTACCGGCTTGGCTGACGTCCCCAGGGCCAGTGCTGCTCCGGAAACATGCAAGAAGCAATAAATACTCCCCGCTGGCCGAGAGGGTTCACCTTCTACATGCGAACCCCCAGTATGCCTACGTGGTCTTACCTGATGGGCGGGAGGACACGGTCTCCGTCCATGATCTGGCACCCGCAGGAGCAGTAGACCACTACCCCAAACACTCCACGGTAACTATGAACCCTGTACCCGAGGTGACACTGTGCACACCAAGCCCTACACAGAGTCTTCACAACACTCCTATACCGGGCGCCTCGCACACACATGAGGGATCGCTGATGCCTAGTGGGCTGACACCTCCAGTCAGCCGGAATCAGCACAACCACCGTCTCTGGTGCAATCACAGCCGGCACTGGCACCACCTGATAGACTTAACCTGTAAATATACCTGTAAGAAACTTCACCCCATGGGGACTCTCTTTTAAAACAAAGGGGGGGGTGAATGTGGTGAACTACATATACCTGTCTGGACACGCCCCCCCCCCCCCCCCGCTGACTGCTCCTGTGGCTCCTCCCACAGACCTCTGTATAAAGGCGATTGGAGGCACTGCTCCCCCCTCAGTCTCCGAGATGCTGTGCTCCGTTTTGTTGCTAATAAAAGCCTATCATTCGCCTCCCATCCCCAAGAGTTATTGATGGTGCATCAGATGGTATCAGAAAGAATTTGGCAAGCGTAGATTGGGGACAGGCTGTTTTCTGTTAAAGGAGTATTTGTTAAGTGGGAGGCTATCAAAAGTGAAATTTTCAGAGAAAAAAAGGAGGAGCACAGCAGGTATAGGAAGGTTGGAACAAATGAAGTGCTTATAGAGTATAAGAAATGCAAGAGAACACTTTAGGGGGAAATTAGGAGTGCTAAAAGAAGGCATAAAATTTCTCTGGCAGACAAGATGATGGAGAATCCTAAGGGATAGATCGAGTTGATGTGAACAGGCTGTTTCCATTGAGAGTAGGGGAGATTCAAACGAGAGGACATGATTTGAGAGTTAGGGGGCAAAAGTTTAAGGGAAATACGAGGGGGTATTTCTTTACTCAGAGAGTGATAGCTGTGTGGAATGAGCTTCCAGTAGAAGTAGTAGAGGCCAGTTCAGTTGTGTCATTTAAGGTAAAATTGGATAGGTATATGGACAGGAAAGGAGTGGAGGGTTATGGGCTGAGTGCAGGTAGGTGGGACTAGGTGAGATTAAGAGTTCGGCACGGACTAGGAGGGCCGAGATGGCATGTTTCCGTGCTGTGATTGTTATATGGTTATATTTGTTAAGAGCAAAAGGATTGTAAGGGACAAAATTGGAAGATCAAATTAGTAATCTATGTGTGGAGCCAAAACAGATGGGGGAGATCTTAAATACCTTTTTTTGCATCTGTATTTACTCGAAAATTGGACATGGAATCAATAGAAGTGAGGCAAAGCAGCATCAATTTCATGGATCCTGTAGAATTTACAAAGGAGGTGGTGTTTGCTAACCTGAGGCATATCAGGTTGGGTAAATCCCCAGGGCCTGAAAAGGTGTTCCCTCAGACCCTATGGGAGGCAAGTGCAGAAATTGCCAGGGCTCTAGTAGAGTACCTCAGAAAAGGCACCAGAGGATTGGCAGATATCCAGTGTTATTCTGCTGTTTAAGAAAGGCTCTAACCATAAACTAGGAAGTCATAGGCCAGTGCGTCTGACATCAGTTGTGGAAAAAGTTATGGGAATGTATTCTAAGGAACCAGATATATAAGTATTTGGATGGAGATGAACTGATTAAGGATAGTCAGCATGGCTTTGTGCGTAGCAAGTTGTGTCTTAACAATCTTATTGAGTATTTTGAGGAAGTTACCAGGTAAGTGGATTAAGGTAAGGCAGTCAATGTTGTCTAAAAGGACTTTAGCAAGGCATTTAACAAGGTCTCACATGGGAGGTTGGTCAATCCAAAAGGCTGCATAGCAGGCTTCTCGGGATGCCTTGAACATCATCGTATGGCATCAAATCCAGATGGCTAAGAAAGAAGGAAAGGATCTGCATGTCTTGTTCCTCGTCCTGGAATCAGTTTCTTATTCCCTGCTGTGAACTGCTTTTGAGTTATTTCAGGTGCCTGCAACAATAACAAATTTGGTAAAACACTACTTCCAGGATCTGCAAGTTTGTCTCACAACATCAGACTTCACCACAGCTTGGCAACCACTGGAAGCAGGCATCATGGCGGGGTGCACCATCTCCCCGTTGGCCTTCACTATGGCAATGGAGCTCATTATCAGTGCCTCAAAATGGGTTGCAGGATGAAAACAGCTACAGTTTGGTCAACGGTTACCACTGATACAAGCCTATATGGATAATATAATAATACTGACAACAACTGGCCCCTGCACCAAGAGATTTCTGGAAAAGCTTCATCAAAACATCACATAGGCGAGGATAAAGCTGAAGATCAAGCCCAGCTAGTGCAGAATTCAAATGCACCAAAGCAAGGTAGGTCATGACCCTCACTGAATCTGAAGATACTGTTATTCGAACAGCAGCACCCCCCACCCCGTGTGGCAATAGGGAAGAAGTGGGCCCCATCTGAAGCCGTTCAGAGTGCAAAGTCTGCTCTTCGCTTCAGGGATGTGGCTGGCCAAGTCCAACTTGGGTGAGCCGGGCTTGGGCTCATCCCAAAGGCTCCTCAATGGCACAAGGCAACATCAGTGCTGAAGGGACGGCTCATGGTGGAGGAGGTGAGAAGGCAGGAGGAAGTAGAGCGACATGCCAGGGCTGTCTCAATGGCCAAGCAGGGCCAGTGGACTAATTGGGAGAGCCTGGAAAAGAGGAAACTCAGTTGGTATTACATCTGGGAGATGGAGGGATCTGGGCTAAGATTTGTCAACAGAGCAACTTATGACCTCCTACCCACACCCCAGAACCTGAACCAGTGGTGGGGAGAAGACCCAGCTTGCTCTCTTTGTCAAGCACCTGGATCACTAAGGCACATTTTAACAGGATGCATAACCAAGTTCTCAGGCCGCTGGCATCAATCTTGGAACAGAGGTGAATCACCACAAATGTTCTCCCACAAACATTGGCAAGAAATATTCACATCACATGATTTGTATCAGCAGGCCAACCTCCATTGCACCATATAACATCGAAAGAGGTAAGCATTCTGCAGGTTGCTCGGGATTGGAAAATAGACGTGGACTTGGAAAAAAGCTTGCATTTCACCCAGACATTGCGGCTACAACACTCCGGCCAGACATGGCCCTGTGTCCACAACAGCCAAGCTGGCATATGTTGTGGAATTGACAGTACCATGGGAAGATGGTGTTGAATAAGCTTATGAGAGGAAAAAGACCAAGTACTCTGAACTGGCAACTGAAGCTGCCCAGAATGGCTGGAAGATGAAGATTTTCCCTGTAGAAGTGGGAAGCAGGGGGTTTGTGGCTACATCTGCAACCAGTCTACTGAAGAAGGTGGGGGTGAGAGGTGTCTCCCTCTAGCAAGCATTCAAGTCCTTGTCAAATGCAGCAGAAGAAAGCAGTAATTGGATTTGGATTAAAAGGAAAGAGAACAACTGGGCTACAAGATGAAGACAGGAGGGTATGGAACTGAGGGAGTTGTATCTGGATGACAGGTAGCACCGTTCAGCCCTCTGTAGATGTCGTGGGCTTATCAACAAAACATCAAAGAAGGAGGGTGCCCACCTGTTAACCCCAATGAGGTACCTACCCTCCTTCTCACCACTCCAATCCCACTGTCAACGTCAAGAGTGATTACTTATCATAGCGATTGAAACATCAAGTCTAATTAGCTCTAATACTACTACTACAGTCACCCAGCACTCAAAGTGAGGTAGTAAACTGGATTAGACATTGGCTTTGTGGGAGAAACCAGAGAGTGGTAGTAGATGCAACACACACAAAATGCTGGTGGAACACAGCAGGTCAGGCAGCATCTATAAGGAGAAGCACTGTCGACGTTTCGGGCTGAGACCCTTCGTCAGGACTAACTGAAAGGAAAGATAGTAAGAGTGGTAGTAGATGGTTGCCTCTCTGACTGGAGCCTTTGACTAGTGGAGTGCCACAGAGATCAGTGCTGGGTCCATTGCTATCATCTGTATCAATAATCTGAATGATAATGTGGTTAATTAGATCAGTAAATTTGTGGATGACACCAAGATTTGGGGTGTAGTAGACAATGAAGAAGGCTATCATGGCTTGCAGAGGGATCTGTATTAGCTGGAAAAATAGACTAAAAATGGCAGATGGTGCCAGGTGGAATTTAATGCAGACAAGTGCAAGGAGTTGCACTTCAGTATGACCAACCAGGGTAGGTCTTAAAGAGTAGGGCACTGAAGAGAGTAGTAGAACAAAGGGATCTGGAAATACAGCTCCATAATTCGTTGAAAGTGGCATCACAGATCATAAAGAAAGTTTTTGGCACATTAGCCTTCATAAATCAAAGTACTGAGTACAGGAGATGGAATGTCATGTTGAAGTTGTATAAGACATTGGTGAGGCCTAATTTGAAGTATTGTGTGTAGTTTGGTCACCTACCTACGGGAAAGTTGTAAATAAGATTAAAAGAGTACAATGAAAGTTTACAAGGTTGTTGCCAGGTATAGAGGACCTGAGCTACAAGGAAAGATTGAATAGATTAGGACTGTATTCTTTAGTATGTAGAAGACTGTGAGGAGATTTGACAGAGATATACAAAATTATGAGGGATATATATAGGATAAATGAAGCAGACATTTTTACACTGAGGTTGGTGGGACTACAACCAGAGGTCATGGGTTAAGGTGAAAGGTGAGAAGTTAAGGAGCACATGAGAGGAAACTTCTTCACTCAGAGGGTCACCAGAGTGTGTAATGAGCTGTCAGCACAATTAGTGCATGTGAGCTCGACTTTAAAGGTTAGGCAAAGTTTGGATAGGTACATGGATAGTAGGGATATGGAGGGCTAAGGTTCTGGTGCAGGCCAATGGTAGTAGGCAGTTTAAATGTAGGCAGTAGACATGGACTAGATGGGCCAAAGGACCTGTTTCTGTGTTGTATTTCTCTATGACTCTATGACTATTTTAACAACCTTCGTGTCATTTGCAAATTTGCAAACACACCCTCATTCGTAAAAATCACAAAGAACAGGGGTCCCAGAACAGATTGTGTAAATCACCACTGGTTACCAACCTCCGGGCAGAATATGCTCCACGTACATCTACCCTCTGCCTTCTACGGGCAAGCCAATTCTGTATCCATGAACCAAGTTTCCCTGGATGTCATGCCTCCTACTCTGTGAGCCTGCCATTGGGATCCCTAACAAATGCCTTACTAAAATCCATATGTACCATATCCACTGCTCTATCTTGATTAACATGCTTTATCACATCCACAAAGAATTCAATCAGGCATAGCCATCTCACAAAGTCATGCAGACTATCTCTGATCACACTATGCATAAATGGTTGAAGCAGATTGACCTCACTATGGGCTCTGACTAATAAGGATCACATTGCAAATAATTTAGCATCACCAAATCCTAAAATAAAGTACTTTGCAACCAGTTATTTTTTGTTTTTATGCAGAAATCTGAAGTGGAATAAAACAGTCTGCATTGCAAATATTTGTTGTGATACGTTAGCCCAGGATTACATTGTACAATGAAACAAATGTTACAAAATGATTACACCATTAAATACCCAAAATGTGACGTTTCTGCACTGTTTTATTTTAGATCAGAGGTGGCCAACATTTTACATTCCATGCGTCAATTTTTTTCACACAGGAGTTCAGATGCGCCATACAACTCTTGTACCCCCATTCAATTCTTGTAAAGCAGAAAGAGGGGAGAGGGAAAGATGGCATAGGGAGTGATCCATGCGCAAAGCAGAAAGAGGGATTTTTTCTGGTCCCCCCTCTTTCTGCTTTCCGCAGGGATCGCTACATGACTCCCTTGTCCATTCATCCCTCCCATCCCTTCTCACTGATCTCCCGCCTGGTACTTATCCTTGTAAGTGGAACAAGTGCTACACCTGCCCTTACACTTCCTCCCTCAACACCATTCAGGGCCCCAGACAGTCCTTCCAGGTGAGGTGACACTTCACCTGTGAGTTGGCTGGTGTGGTATACTGCGTCTGGTGCTCACCTTTTATATATTGGTGAGACCCGACGCAGACTGGGAGACCGTTTCGCTGAACACATACGCTCTGTCTGCCAGAGAAAGCAGGATCTCCCAGTGGCCACATATTTTAATTCCACATCCCATTCCCATTCTGATATGTCTATCCATGGCCTCCTCTACTGTCAAGATGAAGCCACACTCAGGTTGGAGGAACAACACCTTATATACCGTCTGGGTAGCCTCTAACCTGATGGCATAAACATTGACTTCTCTAACTTCTGGTAATGCCCCCCCCCCCCCCACTATTCCCCCCTCCGCTTTTTTTTCTCTCTCTCTGCCCATCATTCTGTCTGTTTTCCATCTCCTTCTGGTGCTCCCCTCCCTCCTTTCTTTCTCCCGAGGCCTCCTGTCCCATGATCCTTTCCCTTCTCCAGCTCTGTATCCCTTTTGCCAATCACCTTTCTGGCTCTCAGATTCAGCCCACACCCTCCGGTCTTCTCCTATCATTTCACATTTCCCCCTGCCCCTCCTATTTTCAAATCTCTTACTATCTTTCCTTTCAGTTAGTCCTGACGAAGGGTCTCGGCTCGAAACATCGACAGTGCTTCTCCCTATAGATGCTGTCTGGCCTGCTGTGTTCCACCAGCTATTTGTGCCTGTTGCTTGAATTTCCAGCATCTGCAGATTTCCTCACGTTTTCTGAATGAGGAGTTTCTGGTTTCCCATACAAGAGAATTGCTCCTGGACAAAGATTCTAGCAACCCCAAAGTCTTCATCAGCAGGCATTGAGGTCCAGACAGACAGGAAATTGAAGGTCAAGGTCGAAGTGGGGATGGCTGAGTTTGGTAATGCAGGGGTGGGCAGCTTCCCTTCAACACACTTTGATAGGGCCCAGGTCAGGGACAGGCACAAGCTTGTTTGGGAAGAGGTACAAGCAACTGTTGAAAAAACATATACCACCAGGATGGTAGGAAAGGGGCAGCAGGAAGCTTGGACCAGATGGAAGGGTGTGCTGAAGTAGAAGATCTCCTGGGCCAACATCTGGCAGGCAGAACCCCAGCGTATCAAGGTCATGATCTAGGCTGTGCATGACTTCCTGCCTAGTCCAGCAAACCTTTTTGCTTGGGGAAAAAGTGAGGCACCACACTGGAACATATCTAGAGCAGTTAGCTGGAAGAAGGCCACTACCACTGGTGGCATGGCCAGATGCTGAAACCAGTAGCAGAAAGAATCTCCTCAACCATTAGCAATAGTAGGACCTCCTCCAACCCAGAAAGCCCATAGCCTTTTTCAAAGCTGGAGATCAACCACAGCTGCAACCAATGGGTTTACTCACTACAGCAGTTGACCAGCAACTGAAAGTCAATCTTGGCAAGCAATAAAGATCACACCATCATCCCTGAGGCTTGACGTGGTCATTCTGTCTGAAACCTCGAAGCAAGTGGTCATGGCAGAACTGACAGTTCCTTGGGAAGATCTGATTGAGGAGGCATTTCAGTATAAGAAAGCTAAAAATCAGGAGATGGTAGAGTAGTGCCAGAGACAGTGGTGGAGGGGTAGAGGTGAGGTGTAGAGGTTTTGCTCTCCAGAACCTACTCTCTCTTTGGTATTTCAGGGGCTGCAAAGAGAAGAGCCATCAGGACTGTTACAGGGATGCTGGGTGAACCTTCAGAGAGCTATGGAGCAAGAGGCCAGGGCCTGGTCAATCTTTGCTGGGTCACCTGAGCGAAAGTGCCTGATGTTGAAAGACCCAAAAAGCCCCAATGTTCCCAGGTTACATCACTGATGATGTGTCCCAGTGCATCCTGGGAAGTATCCCAGCATCAGAGCCTGAGGGAAGAAGCTGTTACTCAGTCTGACAATATGTAATACTGTTGGCTCAAACTCATCAGCATTAAGTTGAATGAATATTCCCAAATGATGCAGCACAATAAAATATGTAAAATAAAGTACCTTGTAACTAGTTACTACAAAGTTTTATTTTTGATACTGGCCATGGAATGAAACACATTGTAAACTCACATTTGCAGCATTCTTTATGATACCTTAGGATCACAGGATTAACAACCACTTAAAATAATTTTACCAGATCATTCAATAACATCAAATACATGAAATAAAGAATTTTAGAGCCAGTTACAGCATTATATTATTATAATAAGGGCAGTGGGGGTAGATCCAGTCGAGATTTCAGTCTCTCATTCAGCCTGCTTGTTACGTTCTCTCAGATACTAAATGATCAGAGTTAGGTTGTGTAGTCACTAACCTGCAGCAAATCATTTAGCAATATGAAGTCATAAAAGACAAACTTTGACAGACATACTTCATTGTTTTATTTTGTAAATAACTGTGGAATTAAACAGCCCACATTGTAAATAGCCTTTTAGAGTATCTGAAGCATTCTCTGTGATACTGTTGGCTACAAATAATCAAGATTATGTTGAGAATGAAATGAATGTTACCAAATGAATTGGCACAACAAAATACTTAAGTCTTTACAGACTTTGTTCTGTAGAAATGGCAGTGGAATGGAACAGTTGACATTGCAATATCCTTTTTTGCCTCTGAAACATTCTTTATACAGTACCATTCAATCTAACTGATTAGGAATACTCAGTGCAACCAAGTGGTTGTTACTGAATGATTAGGCATCATCATAAGGAAACATTGTTGCTGCATTGTTTCATTACAGTAAATGGCAGAGTGGAATAAAACATCTGTGTCTGCTATTCAGCCACTTTGTAGCATTCTTTGTGATATTGTTAGCTATGTATAACTAATTAGGATTATGCTACACAATTAAATGAAATGATTCAACACACCCAAATACACCCAGTAATATCCATTACAGCCAGTTACTTCTTCATTTTATTTTAACTAATGGCAGTAGAATGGAGCCATCTACAATGTCCTATTTGCAGCATTCATTGTAAACTGTTCACTGGAACTAATCAAGAGTAAGTTATTCAATCAAAATGACATTACCACATGATTCAGCACCATGTGACACATAAAATAATACTCCTTACAACCACCTGCTTCATTGTTTTCTTTTAGATAATGACAGTGGAATGAAACATAATCAGTCTGCACTGTAAACTCACATTTCGGTTGTTAGCCCTAACTGATCAGGATTACATTGTACAATGCAATAAGTATTGGCAAATGATTTGGCTCCATCAAATCCAGAGTCCAGCCAGTTACTTCATTGTTTTGTTTCAGTTAGGAGTGGAATGAGAGGCTGGTCGAACCACGGAAAAACCACTTTAATTCATGTACTGCAGAAACAGGTCTACAGCAGACACCATCTCCCTTGCCCTGCCCTCATCACCAGAGCACCCGATGTTTATTGATTAGAGCTGTGTCTTCCAAACAAACTCATCATCACATTCTGGACCATGGGAGTCAACACCTGAAACTGAATCCCATACTTCCCAATCAGTAAAGATGGACAGTGATGCCTCCACCATAATGATTCGAAACACTACTACTCAATAAAGGTTTGATTTCAGCTCCCATCTCTACACCCAATACACTCATAATGCCATGGCCAGATTCTGCTCTAACTCAAAGTAAATGTTCCATTGATGCCACCGCATACAACCCTGAGATCCATTTTCTTGAGGGCATAATAACCATAACAGAATCATTGAAAGACTGCCCAACTAGAGCATTCAAACAGAGTGCAGAAAACAATAACCTGTGCAAATACAAAAGAAGGAAGGAAGGAAGGAATGAATAAACAAACAAACAGGCAATAAATATTAAAAATGGGCTGTGGGAACATTTTCAATGATGGGGAAAGTGAAGTTGTAGATGACAACTCTGCTGTGAAGAGGATGGCACCAGCAAACAATGCAACAAAGGTCAACGTCCTTCAGATAGTTCACCAAATTAATTTCTTCATTTCTTTTATGTCTTCTTTTTCTTTCAAGTGTGGTTCTGCTACTGTTGGAGCCTGTGGTCCACTTGTTGGTGATGTGTTTTTGAGTTGATTCAGTGATCTGGTGCCTTGCTGTCTCCGAGGGTGTTCAGTGAATTTTCAAGCCTCGAGGCCAAGTAGCCTGGAGAGCCTGTGATCAACTCCATTTCTCACTGATTAAGCCATTGAGGAAGATTGAAATCATTGAGGCTAGAGCAGAAGGCCAGTGGGCGTTCCATACCATCCATCGGCCTGCTGGAGGAAGGTGTTTGCATGTGACTGTTTCTCTCTGCCTCTCCCTCTCTCTCTCACTGCTGCCAGAGGAAGGGGGTTTGTGTGGCAGTCTCTCGCTCCCTCTCTCTCACAACTGCCGGAGGAAGGGGGTTTGTGTGGCAGTCTCTCGCTCCCTCTCTCTCACAACTGCCGGAGGAAGGGGGTTTGTGTGGCAGTCTCTCGCTCCCTCTCTCTCACAACTGCCGGAGGAAGGGGGTTTGTGTGGCAGTCTGTCACTCCCTCTCTCTCACAACTGCCGGAGGAAGGGGGTTTGTGTGGCAGTCTCTCTCTCTCTCCCTCTTGCTCTCTCTCAGTGCTGCCAGAGGAAGGTGTCTGTGTGTGACAGTCTCTCTCTCTCTCTTCCTCCCCCTCTTTCTCTAACTGCTGTCAGAAGAAGGTGTCTGCGTGTGACTCTCTCTCTCTCTCTCTCTCTCTCTCTCTCTCTCTCTCTTCCTCCCCCTCTTTCTCTAACTGCTGTCAGAGGAAAGTGTCTGCGTGTGACTCTCTCTCTTTCTCTTACTACTGTCAGAGGAAGGTGTCGGTGTATGACTCTCTCTCTTTCTCCCCCTCTCACTGCTGTCAGGGGAAGGTGTCTGTGTGTGACTGTCTCTCTCTCTCTCTCTCTCTCTCTCTCTCTCTCGTTCAGTGCTGCCAGAGGAAACATAAAAACATAGAAAACCTACAGCACAAAACAGGCCCTTTGGCCCACAAACCTTAGAAATTAGTAGACTTACCCATAGACCTCTATTTTTCTAAACTCCATGTACCTAAAAGCCTCTTAAAAGACCCTATCATATCTGCCTCCACCACTGTTGCCCGCAGCCCATACCATGCACTAACCACTCTCGGCATAAAAAACTTAACCCTGATATCTCCTCTGTACTTACTCCCAAGCACCTGTGTCCTCTTGTGGCAGCCATTTCAGCCCTGGGAAAAAAGCCTCTGACTATCCACACGATCAATGCCTCACATCATTTTATACATCTCTATCAGGTCACCTCTCATCCTCCATAGCTCCAAGGAGAAAAGGCAGAGTTCAGTCAATCTGTTTTCGTAAGGCATGCTCCCCAGTCCAGGCAACATTCTTGTAAATCTCCTCTGCACCCTATATATGTGTTCAGCATCCTTCCTGTAGTAAGGCGACCCGAACTGAGCACAGTACTCCAAGTGGGGTCTGACTAGAGTCCCATATAGCTGCAACATTACCCCTCAGCTCCTAAATTCAATTCTACGATTGATGAAGCCCAATACATTGTATGCAGAGTCAACCTGCACAGCTCCTTTGAGTGTCCTATGGACTCCTCCACCTTGCCAAGAGTCTTACCATTAATATTATATTCTGCCATCATTTTTGACCTACCAAAATGAACCACTTCACACTTAACTGGGTTGAATATCTGCCACTTCTCAGCTCAGTTTT
Source organism: Hypanus sabinus (assembly GCF_030144855.1). NCBI lineage: Eukaryota > Metazoa > Chordata > Chondrichthyes > Myliobatiformes > Dasyatidae > Hypanus > Hypanus sabinus. The sequence goes on along the minus strand of NC_082732.1, from coordinate 232,602 downwards.
GCATCCTAGCAATGTCCCATGGTAACCTCTGACAGCCCTCCACACTACCCACAACACCTCCAACCTTTGTGTCATCAGAAAACTTACTAACCCATCTCACTTCCTCATCCAGGTCATCTATAAAAATCATGAAGAGTAAGGGTCCTAGAACAGATCCCTGAGGCACACCACTGGTCACCATGCAGAATATGACCCGTCTACAACCACTCTTTGCCTTCTGTGGGCAAGCCAGTTCTGGATCCACAAAGCAATGTCCCCTTGGATCCCATGCCTCCTTACTTTCTTGCTTGGAGTACCTTTTCAAATGCCTTGCTGAAATCCATATACACTACATCCTTCATCAATGTGATTACTCACATCTTCAAAAAATTCAATCAGGCTCTTAAGGTATGACCTGCCCTTGACAAAGCCGTGCTGACTATGCCTATTTATATTATACTTCTCCAAATAATCATAAATCCTGCCTCTCAGGATCTTCTCCATCAATTTACCAACCACTGAAGTAAGACTCACTGGTCTATAATTTCCTGGGCTAACTCTACTCCCTTTCTTGAATAAAGGAACAACATTCACAACCCTCCAATCCTCCAGAACCTCTCCCATCCCCAATGATAATGCAAAGATCATCACCAGAGACTCAGCAATCTCCTCCCTTGCCTCCCACTGTAGCCTTGGGTACATCTCATCTGGTCCCAATGACTTATCCAAATTGATGCTTTCCAAAAGCTCCAGCACATCCTCTTTCTTAATATCTACGTGTTCAAGCTTTTCAGTCTGCTGCAAGTCATCACTGCAATCACCAAGATCCTTTTCCATAGTGAATACTGAAGCAAAGTATTCATTAAATACCTTTGCTATTTTTTCCGGTTCCATACACACTTTCCCACTGTCACACTTGATAGGTCCTATGCTTTCACGTCTTATGCTTTGTGTCTTTGTGTGACAGTCTCCCTTTCCCTCTCTCTCACTGCTGTTGGAGGAAGGTGCCTTTGTGTGACTCTCTCTCTCTCTCACACTGCTGCCAGAGAAAGGTGTCTGCATGTGACAGTCTCTTTGTCTTTCTCCTTCTCACTTACTGGTCCCAGAGGAAGGTCCCTGTGTTCAAGTGATCTCTCCATCCCTCAATGCTTTTGAAGGGTGGTGCCAGTCCTGGGTCTTGGGCAAGTTTTAATCCATGCAGTTTCTGGATTGGATTCTGTAATTCATATTAGGTTATTTTCTGGTTTCTGGTCACTCCTTTTTGTTGCTCTTTTGTATGATTTTGATTGGGGCGGCCCACAGGTAATGAATTACACTGCACTAGATTGAACTGAACTAAGCTGAAGTGAATATGTCTGGACTCTTTCAAAGAGTTTGTGAGTTGCTGTTTTATATTCTAAGTTTGTCTCTTTTCATTTTTTTGCTGTTTGCATGATTTGGTTTTTTTTTTGCACTGGGTGAGGGTGGGTTCATGGTTTTCTTTGTTTTGTGGCTGTTTGTGGGAAGAAAGATCTCAGGGTTGTACACTGCCAATATACTTTGATAATAAGTGTACTTTGAATCTTTGAATCTCAACGAAAGATAAGTCAAATCTAAGGAAGATAGCTTGTGACAAAGTTGTTGTGGTTTCATGACAGCAACATTTCTCTCCATATCAGTAACGCAAAAGAGATGGTGATTGATTTTCAGAAAGCGGGTATCAATGGAGTTATGGCTGAGAGGGTTAGACTTTCAGATAAAACTAATAGCCTGCCCTGACACGATGGCCAAGAAGGCTCATTAACACCTCTACTTCATCAGGAGGCTAAAGAAATTTGGCATGGCCTTGTCAATCCTTCCTAATTTTTTCCACAAAGGCTTAATATTGTCATTGCTCTTCACTGCAAGAAACTGCAGATAAATGTGGATAGAAACCTTGGACTCCCCCACCTTGGATTCTGTCTGTACTTCTCACTGCATCAGTAAAGCAGCTAGTATAATCAAAGACATCACCTACACTAGATTTAAATCGCAGCAAGAGCCAAAAAGGGAAGAGGTAAAAGAACATAGAACATAGAATAGTACAGCACATTACAGGCCCTTTGGCCTACAATGTTGTGCCACAATGTTCGACCCTCATAACCTGCCTCCATATAACCCCCCACCTTAAATTCCTCCATATACCTGTCTAGTACTCTCTTAAACTTCACTAGTGTATCTGCCTCCACCACTGACTCAGGCAGTGCATTCCACGTACTGAAAAACCTTCCTCTAACATCCCCCTTGAACTTCCGTCCCCTTACCTTAAAGCCATGTCCTCTTGTACAGAGCAGTGGAGCCCTGGGGAAGAGGCGCTGGCTGTCCACTCTGTCTATTCCTCTTAATAACTTGTACACCTCTATCATGTCTCTTCTCATCCTCCTTCTCTCCAAAGAGTAAAGCCCTAGCTCCCTTAATCTCTGATCATAATCCATACTCTCTAAACCAGGCAGCATCCTGGTAAATCTCCTCTGTACCCTTTCCAATGCTTCCTCATCCTTCATATACTGAGGCAACCAGAACTGGACACAGTACTCCAAGTGTGGCCTAACTAGAGTTTTATAGAACTGCATCATCACATCGCATCTTTTAAACTCTATCCCTCAACTTATGAAAGCTAACACCCCATAAGCTTTCTTAACTACCCTATCTACCTGTGAGGCAACTTCCAGGGATCTGTGGACATGTACCCCCAGATCCCTCTGCTCCTCCACACTACCAAGTATCCTGCCATTTACTTTGTACTCTTCCTTGGAGTTTGTCCTTACAAAGTGTACCACCTCACACTTCTCCAGGTTGAACTCCATCTGCCACTTCTCAGCCCACTTCTGCATCCTATCAATGTCTCTCTGCAATCTTTGACAATCCTCTACACTATCTACAACACCACCAACCTTTGCATCGTAAAAGAAGCTCGGAGAGAAGCTGGTTTTTTTTAACTGATCATGGCAAAGAGGCTAGACTGCGCAGTTGTAGTGTGCCAAAGGTTTAAAAAGAAAGACCACCACATACAGCAGCCATCGTCGGAGTGAACTGAGGCAGAGTGGGTCAGCTTCGGCTCCATCAGGCTTTGGCGAGAACAGGCAGAGGTGAGGTTTGAACGGGGCATGACTGCGCAAGCACGTGAAAGTCAGCCTGTGAGGCAGCGGGAGAATTTAAATAGCGAGCAGAGGCTGAGTACGAGCTTCACTCCAGGTGAGGTAAGGCTGGGTAATTAATTAATCTAATTAGATTAGGAGTAGGTAATGGAGACAGCAGTTAGGGCAGCTGAGTGCTCCGTTTGCAGTATGTGGGTAGTCACTGTTGTCCCTGATGACTACACCTGCAAAAGGTGCATCCAGCTGCAGCTCCTGACAAACCGAGTTAGGGAACTGGAGCTGGAGCTGGATGAACTTCAGATCATTCGGGAGGCAGAGGCAGAAACAAACAGGAGTTACAGAGGGGTAGTCACCCCAGGTGTCAGGAGGCAGGTAGTTGGGTGACTGTCAGGAGAGGGAAGGGGAATAGACAGAAAGAGCAGAGCACCCCCGTGGCCATTCCCATCGATAATAAGTATACCGTTTTGGATACTGTTGGTGTGGTCGACCTACCAGGGACAAGTTGCAGTGGTTGCGTCTCTAGCACCAAGACTGGACCCTCAGCTCAGAAGGGGAGGAGAGAAAAGAGGAGAGCAGTAGTGATTGGGGATTCAATAGTTAGGGGGACAGATAGGAGGTTCTGTGGAAGATATCGAGAATTCTAGATGGTCTGTTGCCTCCCTGGTGCCAGGGTCTGCGATATCTCAGATTGAATTCGCAGTATTCTCAAGAGGGAGGGTGAGCAGCCGGATGTCGTGATCCATGTAGGGACCAATGATGTTGGTAGAAAGAGTGAGGAGGTCCTGAAAGGTGAGTTTAGGAAGCTAGGTGCCAAGTTAAAGGACAGGACCTCCAGGGTAGCAACCCACCACGTGCAGGTGGGTTTAGAAATAGTAAGATAGTGCAGATCAACATGTGGCTGAAGACATGGTGCGGGAGGGAGGGCGTCAGATTTATAGATAATTCGGCAGTTTTCCAGGGAAGGTGGGACCTGTTCCGGTGGGATGGTTTACATCTGAACTGGAGGGGGACAAATATTCTTGCAGGTAAGTTTGCTAGAGAGGCTCCAGTGGATTTAAACTAGATATGAGGGGGAGGGGAACCAAAGTGTAGGAATGGATGTATGGGAGAAGGAAGAAAAAGAAGATAGTAAAGATTTTTGTACTGTTAGAGATAAACAGAGAAGAAGAGGTGGAGAATTTCTTAAATGCATTCATTTTAATGCTAGGAGCATTGTAAGAAAGGTGGATGAGCTTAGAGCATGGATTGATACCTGGAAATATGATGTTGTAGCTATTAATGAAACATGGTTGCAGGAGGGTTGTGATTGGCAACTAAATATTCCTGGATTTTGTTGCTTCAGGTGTGATAGAATCAGAGGGACAAGAGGGGGAGGTGTTGCGTTGCTTGTCAGAGAAAATATTACAGCGGTGCTCTGGCAGGATAGGTTAGAGGGCTTGTCTAGGGAAGCTATTTGGGTGGAATTGATAAATAGGAAAGGTGTAGTAACAATTATAGGGGTGTATTATAGACCATCTAATGGGGAGTGAGAATTGGAGGAGCAAACTTGCAAGGAGATAGCAGATATTTGTAGTAAACACAAGGTGGTGATTGTGGGAGATTTCAATTTTCCACACATAGACTGGGAAGCCGATACTGTAAAAGGGATGGATGGTTTGGAGTTTATAAAATGTGTGCAGGATAGTTTTTTGCAGCCATACATAAAGGCACCGCCTAGAGAAGGGGCAGTGTTGAATCTTCTGTTAGGGAATGAAATAGGTCAGGTGATGGAAGTATGTGTTGGGGAGCACTTCAGGTCCAGTGATCACAATACCATTAGTTTCAATATAATTGTGGAGAAGGATAAGACTGGAGCCAGGGTTGAGATTTTTGATTGGAGAAAGGCTAACTTTAAGGAGATGCAAAAGGATTTAGAAGGAGTGGATTGGGACAATTTGTTTTATGAGAAGGATGTAATAGAGAAATGGACATCATTTGAAAGTGAAATTTTGAGGGTACAGAATCTTTATGTTCCTGTTAGGTTGAAAGGAAAGGTTAAAAGTTTGAGAGAGCCATGGTTTTCAAGGGATATTGGAAACTTGGTTTGGAAAAAGAGAGAGACCTACAATAAATATAGGCAGTATGGAGTAAATGAGATGCTTGAAGAATATAAAGAATGTAAGAAGAATCTTAAGAAAGAAATTAGAAAAGCTGAAAGAAGATACAAGGTTGCTTTGGCAAGTAAAGTGAAAATAAATCCGAAGGGTTTCTACAGTAATGTTAATAGCAAAAGGATAGTGAGGGATAAAATTGGTCCCTTAGAGAATCAGAGTGGACAGCTATGTGTGGAGCCGAAAGAGATGGGGGAGATATTGAACAATTTCTTTTCTTAAGTATTCACTAAGGAGAAGGATATTGAATTGTGTAAGGTAAGGGAAACAAGTAGAGAAGTTATGGAAACTATGACGATTAAAGAGGAGGAGGTACTGGTGCTTTTAAGGAATATAAAAGTGGATAAATCTCCAGGTCCTGACAGGATATTCCCTAGGACCTTGAGGGAGGTTAGGGTATAAATAGCAGGGGCTCTGACAGAAATATTTCAAATGTCATTAGAAACAGGGATGGTGCTGGAGGATTGGTGTATTATCCATGTGGTTCCATTGTTTAAAAAGGGTTCTAAGAGTAAACCTAGCAATTATAGGCCTGTCAGTTTGATGTAAGTGGTGGGTAAATTAATGGAAAGTATTCTTAGAGATGGTATATATAATTATCTGGATAGACAGGGTCTGATTAGGAACAGTCAACATGGATTTGTGCATGGAAGATCATGCTTGACAAATCTTATTGAATTTTTTGAAGAGGTTACGAGGAAACTTGACGAGGGTAAAGCAGTGGATGTTGTCTATATGGACTTCAGTAAGGCCTTTGACAAGGTTCCACACAGAAGGTTAGTTAGGAAGGTTCAATTGTTAGTTATTAAAATTGAAGTAGTAAAATGGATTCAACAGTGGCTGAATGGGAGATGCCAGAGAGTAGCAGTGGATAACTGTTTCTCAGGTTGGAGGCCGGTGACTAGTGGTGTGCCTCAGGGATCTGTACTGGGTCCAATGTTGTTTGTCATATACATTAATGATCTGGATGATGGGTAAATGATCTGGATAAATTGGATTAGTAAATATGCAGATGATACTAAGGTAGGTGGCGTTGTGGATAATGAAGTAGGTTTTCAAAGCTTGCAGAGAGATTTAGGCCAGTTGGAAGAGTGGGCTGAACAATGGCAGATGGAGTTTAATGCTGATAAGTGTGAAGTGCTACATTTTGGTAGGAATAATCCAAATAGGACATACATGGTAAATGGTAGGGCATTGAAGAATGCAGTAGAACAGAGTGATCTAGGAATAATGGTGCATAGTTCCCTGAAGGTGGAATCTCATGTGGATAGGGTGGTGAAGAAAGCTTTTGGTATGCTGGCCTTTATAAATCAGAGCATTGAGTATAGGAGTTGGGATGTAATGTTAAAATTGTACAAGTCATTGGTAAGACCGAATTTGGAGTATTGTTTACAGTTCTGGTCATCGAATTATAGGAAAGATATCAACAAAATAGAGAGAGTACAGAGAAGATTTACTAGAATGTTACCTGGGTTTCAGCACCTAAGTGACAGGGAAAGATTGAACAAGTTAGGTCTTTATTCTTTGGAGCATAGAAGGTTGAGGGGGGACTTGATAGAGGTATTTAAAAATATGAGGGGGATAGATAGAGTTGTCGTGGCTGGGCTTTTTCCATTGAGGGTAGGGCAGATTCAAAGAAGAGGACATGAGTTGAGAGTTAGGGGGCAAAAGTTTAGGGGTAACACAAGGGGGAATTACTTTACTCAGGGAGTGGTAGCTGTGTGGAATGAGTTTCTAGTAGAAGTGGTAGAGGCAGGTTCGGTATTGTCATTTAAAGTAAAATTGGATAGGTATATGGACAGGAAAGGAATGGGGGGTTATGGGCTGAGTGCGGGTCAATGGAACTAGGTGAGAGTAAGTGTTCAGCATGGACTAGAAGGGCCAAGATGGCCTGTTTCCGTGCTGTAATTGTTATATGGTTATAGACATTCTCACATCTCCCCTCTTCCATGAAGTAGAAGATACAAAAGCCTAAAAGTACATACCACCAGGATCTAAGACAGATTCTACCCTGCAGTTAAGACTATTTCAGACTATTAAGTGGTTCCCTAATATGAGAAGATGGGCTCTTGGACTCACAATCTATTTGTCATGATTGTTCACCTTCTCGCAGTCCCGCTCTACGCTTTCTCTGTACCTTTTACACTTAATTTGAATTGTTGTTGTTCTTCCTTGTTCAATCTCAGTGCATTTTGTAAAGATTTGATCAGTATGAACACTGTGCAAAGCAAGTTTTTCACTATATCACAGGTACACGTGTCAATAATAAACCAATTCCAAATTAGCCTGTTTGAAGCATTGATGATGTGTTGTGGCATTGGTGGCTGTAGTTTCTCAGGACTGAGATGTACAATAAAATGAATGCTACCAAGCAATTCAGCTTTACTGAATATGTAACATAAAACGCTTTACGACCAGTTACATTTTGCTTTACTTTACATGATATCAATGGAATTAGTTTATCAAGTCAACATTGTCAAAACCCAATAAGCTTGGTCAGAGCATAGAGAATTTGTTTTAATACTATTGGCTGTAACTTCTCAGGATGAACTTGTGCAATTAAACAAATGCAACCAAAGGATTCACAAATGTTCACAAAATAAAGTATTTACAAACAGTTACATCATTATTTTATTTACAATGGAATCTATTTTCCAGTCCGCATTACAAGTATCCGTTTAGCTTGTTTTAAGTTTGAGTGGTGATGCCTTCCGCTCTTAGAGTCATAAAGCACTGCATGAGAGAAACAAGCCTTTGGTCCATCTATTCCATGCCAAACTGTTAGTCTGCCTAGCCCCTAGAGTAGCCCTCCATACACCTGCATCCATGTACTTATCCAAATTTGTCTTAAGTGCTACATTGAAACCATATCAACCACCTATGCTGGCTCAATCTTTCCCGATTAACTGCCAAGTCATATGAATGTTACCAAATAAGTCAACATCATTCAATACATAAAATCAAGTACTTTACAATAAGCTATCTCATTACTTGGTTTTATAAAATAGTAATGCAAGAAATTTGTCCGATCAGCATTGTAATTACCCATTTAGTCTGTTTGAAGCATAAAAAATGTAAAAGCCCTAGCTTGCTTAGCCCTTCCTCATAAGATAATCCAAGCAGTATCCTGGTAAATCTTGTCTGCAGCTTCTCTAAGGTTTCCACATCAGTTCTACAGTGAGGAGATATGAACTGAACACAATACTCCAAGTGTGGTCTAGCCAGGATTGTATAGAGCTGTATTATAGAGCCTCGTGGTTCTTTACTGTAGATTTCTATGTTCTATCCCCTGAGTAAGGATGTCCTGTACACAATATGACTTTACAATCATCACATAAACTTGGTCCAAAGATCTCTCTGTTCCTCCATACTTCTAAGAATCCTGTCATTAATCTTGTACTCTGCCTTCAACTTGGATCTTCCAAAGCATATCGCTTCACACTTTCCTGCATTGATCGCCATCTGCCATTTACCACTCAACTTTATTAACATAGAACAGTACAGCACAGGAACAGGCCGTTAGACCCACAATGTTGTGCCAAAACATCTGAAAAACAGATCAAATCACTCAAATACTAATCTCTCCTATCTAAACGTCCATATCTCTCCATCTTCCTTACATCTACGTGCCTATCTTAAAAGCCTCTAATGTATTTGCCTCTACCATCTTACTAGGCAGCACATTCCAGGCGTCCATAACTCTCTGAGTGAAAAACTTAACCCTCAAATCCCTCTTGAACCTATAATGCATGCCCTCTGGTGTTAGAGACTTCTACCCTGGGAGAAAGATATTGTCCATATTTGCCTCTCGTTAACTTATAAACTTCTATCAGATCTCTCCTCAGGCTCCGGTGCTCCAGAGAAAACAACACAAATTTATCCAGCCTCTCATGATAGTACCATGCCTTCTAAACCAGGCAACATCCTGATAAACCTCTTCTGCACCTCTCCAAACCCTCAACATCCTTCCTACAGTGGGGCGACCAGAACTGTACACAATACTCCAGATGTGACCTAAGCAGAGTTTTATTAAGTTGCAACTTAACCTTTTGACTTTTGAATTAATGCCTCAATTAATAGAAACAAGCATTCCATAAGCCTTCTTATCCACCTTATCGACTTGTGTAACCACTTTCAAGGAACTATGAACTTACATCCCAAGATCTCTCTATTCAGCAACACTATTAACTTAACAACTCCCTTGCATTTGCCCTAATGAGGTGCAACACCTCACATTTATCGGGGTTAAACTCCATTTGTCCATTCTCTGCTCATATCAGCAACTTTTGCCCGTCTTTTATGCTATCTACATTCCCAGCAGTCTTGGTACCATCCGCAACTTACTAACTCACCCATCTACATTTTCATTCAGGTCATTTATGTGAATCATAAATAGCAGAAATCCCAGCACAAGTCCCTGCAGAACACCACTAATTATAGACCTCCAGCTTGAATAAGTCGTTTCAACCACTATCCTCTGTCCAAACAGTCAATGTGGATCCCTTGCATCTTTATTTTCAGGATTAGCCTCATGAGGGGTTTCGTCAAGTGCCTTACTAAAATCCATGTAGACAACACCTACTGGCCTACACTTATCAATTTATTTTGTCACCTTATCAAAAAACTCAATCAAGTCAGTAAGACACGACCTGACCCTCACAAAGCCATGCTGGCTCTCTCTCTAGTTAGTCCATGGGTTTCCAAATGCTCATATATCCTATCCTTTGGAAATTTTTTTGGTAATTTCCCTATAACTGTCGTGAGACTTACCAGACTATTGTTCCCAGGATTTTCCTTCGTTCCCTTCTTAAATAGAGGTACAACATTAGCCACTCACCAGTCCTCCAGGACCTCGCCTGTGGCTAGAAAGGACACAAGAATGTCAGTCAAGCCCCCAGTAATCTCATCTCCTGCCTCTATCAAGTCACCTCTCATACTCCATTACTCTTGCAAAAAGACATTCAGCCTTCTTGTGACACTGTTGACTCTAAATTCTCAGGGTTAAGTTTTACCATCAAATAAGTGTTGACAAATGATTCATCACCATGAAATACATAAAATAAAGTTATTTAGAACATGGTACTTCATCATACTATTTTTGAAAATGGCAAATCCCACTTTGGAAACATTGATTTAAACAATTTTGAAGCTTTGTAATTAATGCCATTGGCTCTATCTTCTCAGTGGTAAGTTGTATAATCAAATAAATTTTACGAAACAGTTCAGCAAATATGTGATGATACCAATATTGAACATAAAACCATAAGACATAGGGTAGTTGGTTTACCAACAGAAGCAGTGTGTAATGAGATTGCTAGCAAGGAGAAGCTGATAAGGCAAAATTGCAGACAAAGGAAGGAGTTGCAATGTAAAAGGCTGACAAAATCAAAAAGGGAGACTACTGGACTAAAGGTATATTTACATACACGCAGTATACTGTATAAGGTAGATGAACTTGCAGCACAGTTACAGATTGAAATGTATGATATCATGGGCATCACTGAATCATGGCTGAAAGACAATTATAACTGCGAGCTTAATTTTCAAGGATACGCATTTTGTCAAAAGATGGGTAATGTGGCTCTGTTGGTAAAAAATGAAATCAAATCATTAGAAACAGGTGACGTAGATTAGGTGTAGAATGGTTATGGATAGAACTATGGAATTGCAAAGGTAGAAAGGCCCTGATCTCAAAACAGCAGAAAAGATGTGGTCTACAAATTAACATGGGAAGTAGAAAACACATGTCAAAGAGGAAATATTATGATAGTCATGGGGGATTTCAAAATGCAAGTAAATTGGGAAAATCAGGTTGATGCTGGACCCTAAGAGGGGGAATTTGTAGAATGTGTGTGAGGTCACTTTTTAGAGCAGCTTATAGTTGAGCCCACTAGAGGAACAGCTATTCTGGATTGGGTATTGTGTAATGAACTGGAATTAATTCGAGAACTTAAGGTAGAGCAACCCAGTGATAGTAATATGATAGAATTTACCCTGCAATTTGAAGTAGAAGCTTAAGTCATATAGATCAGTATTACAGTGAAATAAAGGAAATTCTAGCGGCATGAGAAAGAAGCTAGCCAAAAGGGAACACTATCAGGGATGACAGAAGAACAGCAATGGCTAGAATTTCTGAGAGCAATATGGAAAGCGCAGGATAGATACATCCCAAAGAATACATCCTCATATTCTAAAGGTAGGATGGTGCAACTGTGGCTGACAAGAGAAGTCAAAGCCAACCTAAAAGTCAGACAGAGTGCATATAAGAGAGTAAAAATTAATGGGAAGTTAGTGGAAGCTTTTAAAAATGAACAGGAGGCTACTAAAAAACTTATAAAAATGGAATACGAAGTTAAGCTATCCAATAATATTAAAGAGGTTACCAAAGTTTCTTCTGATATATAAAGTGTAAAAGAGAGGTGAGATTAGATATTAGACCACTGGAAATGATGCTAGAGAGTTAATAATGGGCGACAAGGAAATAGAAGACAAACTGAATAAGTACTTAGCATTAGTCTTCACTGTGGAAGACACTAGCAGTATCCCAGAAGTTTGAAAGCATCAGGGGGCAAAAGTGAGTGAAATTGCCATTACTAGGAAGAAGGTTCTTGGGAAAATTAAAGGTCTGAAGGTAGATAAATCACCTGGACTTAATGGTCTACATCCCAGGGTTCTGAAAGAAGTAGCTGAAGGGATTGTGGAGGCTTTAGTAATGATCTTTCAAGAGTCAATGGATTCTTGCTTGGTTCCGGATTACTGTGAAAATTTAAATGTCACTCCACTCTTCAAGAAAGGAGACAGAAGAAAGGAAATTATAGGCCATTTAGTCTGACCACAGATGATGTTGGAGTTGATTGTTAAGGATGAAATTAAGATGTATAAGTCTTCAAGGCCTGCAAGGTGCCTGTTATATTATAGGTGCAGTAGTTCTGGTCACTAACCTACAGAAAAGAATTTGGATGTCGTCAGCACTTGATGACCTGAGTTATAGGGGCACTTTGAATAGGTTAGGACTTCATTCCCTGAAGTGCAGGAGGATGAGGAGAGATTTCATAGAGGTATGCTGAGAAGTGGCAGATGGAGTTCAACCCAGATAAGTGTGAGGTGGTTCATTTTTGTAGGTCAAATATAATGGCAGAATATAGTATTAATGACTCTTGGCAGTGTGGAGGATCAGAGGGATCTTGGGGTCCGAGACCATAGGACACTCAAAGCTGCTGTGCAGTTTGACTGTGTGGTTAAGAAGGCATACAGTTCATCAACCATGGGATTGAGTTCAAGAACTGTGAGGTAATGTTACATAGGACCCTGGTCAGACTCCATTCGGAGTACTGTGCTCAGTTCTGGTCACCTCACTACAAGAAGGATGTGGAAACTATAGAAAGGGTGCAAAGGAGATTTACAAGGATGTTGCCTGGATTGGGAGCATGTCTTATGAGAATAGCTTGAGTGAACTTGGCCTTTTCTCCTTGGAGTGACCAAGGATGACAGGTGACATGATAGAGGTGTATAAGATGATGAGAGGCATTGATTATGTGGTTAGTCAGAGGCTTTTTCCCAAGACTGACATGGTGAAAACAAAGGGGCACAGGTTTAAGCTGCTTGGAAGTAGGTACAGAGAAGATGTCAGGGGTAAATTTTCTATGCAGAGAGTGGTAAATGTGTGGAAAAGGCTGTCGGCAACTGTGGTGGAGGCAGATACGATAGAGTCTTTTAAGAGACTCTTGGATAGGTATATAGAACTTAGAAAAACAGAGGGCTATGGGTAACCCGAGGTAATTTCTAAAGTAAGAACATGTTCGGCACGGCATTGTGGGCTGAAGAGCCTATATTGTGCTGTAGGTTTTCTACGTTTCTATGATGTGGTCTTAGGGTACTTGGAAGCACATGATAAAAGAGACTGTAGTCAGCATGGTCTCCTTAATGGGATATCTTGCCTGACAAATATTTTGGAATTCTTTGAAGAAATAACAAGCAGGATAGACAAAGGAGAATCAGTTGATGTGTATTTGAATTTTCAGGTGGCCTTTGGCAAGTTGCCACACATTAAGCTGTTTAACAAGCATGGTATTACAGAGCTCATGGTATTATAGGAAAGATATTAGCATCAGTAGAGCATTGGCTGATTGGCAGGAGGCAAAGGATAGGAATACTTTGGATTATGGAATGGATGGCTTTGTGGCCAAGTTTGCAAATGATATGACAACAGGTGGAGGGGCAAATGGTTTTGAGGAGGCAGAGAGGCTACAGAAAGACAGACAGATTAAGAGAATGGGCAAAGGAATAGCAGATGGAATACAATGTTCGGAAGTATATGGTCATGCAGTTTGGTAGAAGAAATAAAAGCATAGACTATTTTCTAAATGGAGAGAAAATCAAAAAGCTGAAGTGCAAAGGGACTTTTTAGGTGCAGGTTTCCCTAAAGATTAATTTGCCTTTTGAGTTGGTGGTGAGGAAAGCAAATGCAATTGTAGTATTCATTTCAAGAGGACTTGAATAAAGCTCTAGTGAGTATTGAGTAGTGAGTGTAAAACTCAAGTATTGTGAATAGTTTTGGGCCCCTTACCTAAGAAAGGATGTACTGACATTGGAGAGGGTTCAAAGGAGGTTCATGAAAATAATTCCTGGATTGAAAGGCTTATCATATCAGGAGTGCTTGATGGCTCTGGCCCTTCACTCAGAAGAATGAGGAGGGGCCTCATTGAAACCTCTCAAATGTTGAAAAGCCTCAATAGAGTCAACATTAGAGGATGTTCCCTCTGGTGGGGCTGTCTGAGACCGGGGACACTGTTTGAGAATAGAGGGACTTCCATTTAGAATGGAGATGAGAAGGAAGTTCTTTAGCCAGAGAGTGGTGAATCTGTGGAAATAATTGACACAGGCGGCTGTGGAGGCCAAGTCATGGGGTATATTTGAGTCAGAATTTGATAGGTTCTTGTTTAGTCAGGGCATGAAGGGATATGGTGTGAAGGCAGTAGATTGGAGCTGAGAAGGAAATGGATCGCCAAAATGAAATGGCGGAGCAGACTTGATGGGCCAATTGGCCTAATTCTATTCCTATATCTTATGGTCTAACTAGGTTAACTATTTATGTACAAGACACAGCATACACTGAACATTCAGTAAACCCTTCAACTTACACTTGGTTAAAAACTTATCTAGAGTGCCTGAAGTGGCAGGGCAAAGCAGACACTAAACATACACATAGTGGCAAATGCATATATAAAGTATATGCCTGGGCCCTGGGCCTTCTTTACTGCAGTACATCTCTACTACTTGCTCATCCAATGCATCACCAATCAACCCATGATGACCTGGAGAGTGAAAAGAAACCATGTGGTTACTGCGCACTGGACTTAAACTCATCAGCACATCATCACATCATCAGCTAAGCACTGAGAGGAGCCAATTCCTGCCTCCCACAGGCAAGTGGCTTTTCATGCAATATTCCACCTCTCAAAAGCACGTTGACACTCGACCAACAGGCTAGTGCAACCCCCATGGTCGCCCCACTATGCCACATGCTATGGCAAGCACTTGGTCCATGATGACAGACAAGAAAAGCTCATTTATCTCAAGTGCCAATTTTATTATAACAATCACAATAACAGACAGCAACACACACAAACTGCTGGAGGAACTCAGCAGGCCAGTATGATGCAGGTAGCATCTATGGTTAAAAAGTACAGTCAATGTTTCGGCCTGAATACCGGGATAAGTTGTGTTGAGGAAACAGGTAGGCTGCAGGTGGTCGTAAGACAGAATGGTAGAATGGATAAGAGAGTGGCAAATGAAATACATGGTCATGCACTTTGGTAGTAGAAACAAAGGTGCAGACTATTTTCTAAATGGGGAGAAAATCCAAAAATCTGAGATACAAAGGGATTTGGGAGTCTTTGTGCAGAACACCCTGAAGGTTAACTTGCAGGTAGAGTCGGTGGTGAGGAAGGCAAATGGAATGTTAGCATTCATTTCAAGTGGTCTAGAATACAAGAGCAGGAATGTGATGCTGAGGCTTTATAAGGCACTGGTGAGGCCTCTTCTTGAGTATTGTGAACAGTTTTGGGCTTCTCATCTAAGAAAAGATGGGCTGACATTGATAAAGATTCAGAGGAGGTTCACAAGGATGATTCCAGGAATGAAAAGGTATGAGGAATGTTTGATGGCTCTGGGTCTGTACTCACCGTAATTTAGAAGGATAGGTGGTGGGGGGGGGGGGGGGGAATCTCATTGAAACCTTTCAAATGTTGAAAGGTCTAGATGTTGAAAGGATGTTTCCCATGGTAGGGGAGTCTAGGACAAGAGGGCACAGCCTCAGGATAGATGGGCATCCATTAAAAACAGAGAAGTAGAGAATATTTTTTAGCCAGAGGGTGATGAATTTGTGGAATTTATTACCACAGGCAGCTGTGCAGGCCAGGTCGTTGGGTGTTTTTTCAAAGTAGAGCTTGAAAGGTTCTTGATTGAACACAGCATCAGAGGTTATGGGGAGACGGCCAGGGAGTGGGGCTAGGAGAAAAAAGGATCAGCCATGATTGATTGGCAGAGCAGACATGATGAGCCAAATAGCCTAATTCTGCTCCTATGTCTTATGGTCACTTGGCCCCCTGGACTGAAATCTGTCCCTAGATGTCCAAACTTTAGGGAGGATCTAATTAAATAGGCAGTGAAAATGCTCTTCACTTCAGATACCTTCCCTAATTACTAGTCTATCACGTCTTCATGTGTACCTACATATATTTTTTTCTTTTTATTTAGAGATACAGTGTGGAATAGGCCCTTCCAGCCCTTAGAGCCACACTACCAGCAACCACCCAAGTTAACACTAGCCCAATCATGGGACAATTCACAATTTACAATCTACACAATCTAACATCTCTAACTACAAGACTGAGCAGGACTGGCAGTAAAACATTCCAGAAATTAGATCACATCCTCTTGGCTCCTTCAATCTCTGATAGCGAGCCTGGACATTTTGTTTCAGGTTCACATTCCATGCCAATGACAGAAGATTATCAGTATGACGTTGACAGCTATCTTTGACAGATCTGCAGAGGTTTGGGGGCAGTCTGTATTTGAATAGCTGCAAGGAACTCCCCAGCCCAACTATGGAAAAGACTCAGCTCATTTGTCTTCATTTCCTGTTCAGGCTGCCTTATGACACTGTGTGTAATTTCTTCTCTTTTTCAGCCTGCCTTGCCATCAAGGTTGTGGAACAAATGAGGGGTGGAACCTGATGTCTCTGCCATAACTCAGATCTCTCCCATCAATTTTCCCAATATCCTTCTATTCTGATCTATATAACTAATCACCTACCATCCCATTTCATGCACATCTGCTCTCCACCCTGCACCCTCCCACCACTCCACTAGGGATAGGGTTCCTCTTGTCCTCACCTACTGCCCCACCAGCCTCCAACATATAATTCTCCGTAACTTCCACCATTTCCAGCGAGATCCCACCATCAAGCATATCTTTTCCTCCCCCCTTCTTTCTGCTTTCCGCAGGGTTCACTCCCTACATGACTCCCTTGTCCATTCGTCCCCCCCATCCCTGTAAGCGGAATAAGTGCTACACCTGCCCTTACACTTCCTCCCTCACCACCATTCAGGGCCCCAGACAGTCCATCCAGGTGAGGCGACACTTCACCTGTGAGTCGGCTGGTGTGGTATACTGCGTCCGGTGCTCCCGGTGTGGCCTTTTATATATTGGTGAGACCCAACGCAGACTGGGAGACCGTTTCGCTGAACACATACGCTCTGTCTGCCAGAGGAAGCAGGATCTCCCAGTGGCCACACATTTCAACTCCACGTCCCATTCCCATTCTGATACGTCAATCCATGGCCTCCTCTAATGTCAAGATGAAGCCACACTCAGGTTGGAGGAACAACACCTTATATTCCGTCTGGGTAGCCTCCAACCTGATGGCATGAACATTGATTTCTCTAACATCCATTAATGCCCCTCCTCCCCTTCTTACCCCACCCCTATTTATTTTCATATACACACACACACACACACACACATTTTTCCTTTTCTTTGTTTCCTCTCTCTTTCCCTCTCACAATAACTCCTTGCCTGTTCTCCATCTTCCTCTGGTGCTCCCCTCCCCCTTTCCCCTTTCTTTTTTCCAAGGCCTTCCGTCCCATGATACTCCCCCTTTTGCCAATCAACTTCCCAGCTCTTAGCTCCCCCTCCTCTTCTCCTATCATTTCGGCTCTACCCCTCCCCCTCCCACTTTCAAATCTCTTACTATCTCTTTTTTTTCCGTTAGTCCTGACGAAGGGTCTCGATCTGAAACATTGACTGTACTTCTTCCTATAGATGCTACCTGGCCTGCTGCGTTCCACCAGCATTTTGTGTGTGTTGTTTGAATTTCCAGCATCTGCAGATTTCCTCATTTGCACTAGTACCATTACTGTCAGATTTTAATGCGTTGTAAGAACATAAGACCATAAGACATAGATGCAGAACTAGGCGCTTTGGTCCATTAAGTCTGCTCCAACATTCCATCATGGCTAATTTATTACCCCTCTCAACCCCAATTTCCTGCTTTCTCCCCATAACCTTTAAAAACCCAACTTATCGAGAGCCTATTAAACTCCACTTTAAATATGTCCAGTGACTTGATCTCCAGCAGTGTAATTATCACCACTGGTTTGTACTGGTTCATCTACACAGGTAAAAGGATGCTCACTTTGAGGGGGAACCCTGAGGCTCTCTTCTAACCTCTCTTCCCCATCTTCACCATCTAACCGAAAGTCCCCATCCCACATATGTGTTGGGTTCATTTCCCCACAAAATCAAGGCTCAGCCCATAACAGGGTCCATCATCAGTCAGTTGTGCAGTCGAGCCAACAGGACATATTTAATACCCAATAGGGCACCTCTGTGCTCCTATCCACTATCTTTACCCCGAGTGTGCACTAATTGGACAGACTTCCCCATATGACATAGGAGCAGAATTAGGCCATTCAGCCCATCAAGTCTGCTCCATAATTTCATCATGACTGATCCCAGATCCCATTCAACCCCATACACCTGCTCTCTCACCATATCCTTTGATGCCCCAACCAATCAGGAGTCTATCAACTTCTACTTTTAATATACCCACAGACTTGGCCTCCACTGCAGTCTGTGGCAGAGCATTCTACTGATTCGCCACTCCTTAGCTAAAAAATTTCATCCTTGCTTCTGTTCTTAGGGTTGCTCCCCAATTTTGAGGCTGTGCCCTTTAGTTCTAGTTACCCCCACCAGAGGAAACATCCTCTCTTCATCCACCTTATCTAGTCTTTTCAACATTTGGTTAAATTTCAATGAGATCATTGGTCCACATAATTACAGGAAGGATATTAATAAGGTTGAAAGCATGCAGAGAAGGTTTACAAGGATGTTGCCGGAACTTGAGAAACTGAGTTACAGAGAAAGGTTGAATAGGTTAGGACTTTATTCCCTGGAGCATAGAAGAATGAGGGGTGATTTGATAGAGGTATATAAAATTATGATGGGTATAGACAGAGTGAATGTAAGCAGGCTTTTTCCACTGAGGCCAGGGGAGAAAAATACCAGAGGTCATGGGTTAAGGGTGAAGGGGGAAAAGTTTAAAGGCAACTTTAGCGGGGGGCTTCTTCACGCAGAGAGTGGTGGGAGTGTGGAATGAGCTGCCAGATGAAATGGTGAATGCGGGCTTACTTTTGACATTTAAGAAAAACTTGGACAGGTATATGGATAAGAGGGGTTTGGAGGGATATGGCCCAGGTGCAGGTCAGTGGGACTAGGCAGAAAAATGGTTTGGCACAGCCAAGAAGGGCCAAAGGGCCTGTTTCTGTGCTATAATGTTCTATGGAGATCCCCATGCATTCTTCTAAACTCTGATGAGTATAGGCCCAAAGCTGCCAAATATTCTTCATATGTTAACCTCGTAGGAGTGTCAACAAAAATTGACGTGTGCATAATTACTTCTAATGTACATTTATTTGCCCTGCAAACAAATGGTGACATTATTTATATATGACCAAAACATAATAAAGTACAATGTAACATGTAACATACAAATTTAACAGTCTGGGTGAATTCTACCTAATGAAATTAAGGAGTCCGTACACCTTCATTCCTGGAATCATCCTTGAGAACCTCCTCTGGACTGTCTCCAATAAATATCTCCTTGTGTTAGATTTTCTTGTACTGCTGCCTTATTATGGCAGCCAGCAGCCAGAAAACAGCCCTCTGGCTCTCTGTGTTCTTGGAGAACTCTACCTTATTATATGTGGTGTCCCATTTTCACCTTGCAAGAGTTCAATCACCGAAACCTGATTGCAGTGCCAATTGTGTGAAATCAGGTTCATGGGTTCAGTGAATGGAGACAGAAAATACTCACTACTAGTAGGTAAAGTAGGTTAACTATTTATTTACAGGACAAGGCAGAGACAAAAACACTTCAGTAAACCCTTCAAGTTACACTCAGTTACAATCTTATCTAAACTGAGTGCCTGAAGTGGCAGGACAAAGCAGACATTGGCAAATCCGTATCTAAAGCATTTACCCAAGCTCAGTTCACTGTTTCTATGGCACTAGCCATCAGCTTGCGATGACTGGAGAGTGAAAAGAGACAGTGTGCTTACCACGCTGGATTTAAACTCTACTGCATCAGCTAAGTGGGAGAGGCTACAATGCTCCTGACATGGGCCAATCTCTGCCTCCCACTGGGGAGCGGCTATCAATTAGAGGGTGAGTTTGACACATTGCAACACCTGCATAAATGAAAGTATTGAGTACAGGAAATGGGATGTTTACAAGATGATGACACCAAATTTAGAGCATTGTGTGTATTTCTGGTCACCTATCTACAGAAAAGATAATAATGATTGAACCATTGTGGAGAAAATTTACAAGGATGCTGCTAGCACTTGATTTAAGTTTCAGGACAAAGTTGAATTGGTTAGGACTTTATTCTTTAGAGCATCGGAGAATGAGGTGAGTTTTGATTTACCGTAGGTATGATGAGTATAGATAGGCTAAATGCAAGCAGGCTTTATTTCCACTGAGGTTGGGTGAGACTAAACTAGACATCATGGGTTAAGGCTGAAAGGTGAAATGTGTAAGGGAAACATGAGGGAAAACTTCTTCACTCAGAGGGCGGTGCAAGTGTGGAACAAGCTGGCAGCAGAAGTGGTGGTTGCCACTTTCAGCGATTAAAAAAAATCTGGATAAGTACATGGATGAGAAGGTTATGGCAGACTATGGTTCAGGTGCAGGTTGATGGGAACAGAATAATAGTTCACTATAGACTACACGTACCTCAAGCATGGCCTGGATGGTGGGGATCTTTGATAACAGATGTTGCATTCCTGAGGCAGTTCCTCGCATGGATACTACCGATGGTGGGGAGCGGGAGGGATGTGCTTGTAAAGTACTTAGCTGAGTCCACTACTCTCTGTAGTTCCTTACATTTTTGAATTGCCGTACCAGACCATGATGCAACCAGTCAAGAGTAGGTCTGTAAAAGCACGTGGAATGGGCTGCCAGTGGTGGTAGTGGAGGCGGAAATGATAGAGATTCCTGGAGTCTCTTAAAAATAAAATGAGAAAAATAAAGGGCTATGGGTAAGCCTAAGTGGTTCTAAGGTAAGGACATGTTTGACACAGCTTTGTGGGCCGAAGGGCCTGTATTGTGCTGTAGGTTTTCTATGTTCCATAAGTTTGTTAGGATGCTTGGTGACACGCCAAACCTCCTTAACCTCATAAGAAAGTAAAGATGCTGGCTTGCTTTCCTAATGATTGCATCAATGTATTAGGCACAGGACCTAGCAATTTAAAGCTGATGACCCTCTGCAACACAAATTCCCCCAATGTGGGCTGGCATTTGTTCAAACAACCAAGATTCCTCTACTCTTCACCCTTCACCACTTGCCCCTCACTTCCTTCCGAGTTCACAGACACGGACGTGGTCCCTTTAAGTGGGGCGGGCAATTCCGCGGTAATATATTGGGACGAGATCCGAGCTGTGCTTCTTGGACAGCAGGATGGAGCCGACGGACTCCGGGAAGGTGGAGGTGAGAACGCGCGGCTCGATATGAGGCCCCAACCCTCCCTGGAATCGCTGCTCGAATCGATAAGTTCTTCCAGCAGTTGAAAAAAGTTAAATTAGTGCCGTGGAGGGAGTAGGGTAAAGTGGGAAAAAGAAACCCGATGTTTGAGGTAGAAATAAGGATCAAGGAGAGAGGTAGGGAGAGAAGGAATGAAGGGGAAGGGTACGGAAGGAGCAAGAGAGAAGGGTGAATGCTGGAGGGGGAGGGGAAGGGCGCGTACCGGAGGAGGGGGAGGGGTTGGGGAGGGGAATGTAGGGGGGATTGCGGGGGGAGGGGGAGTGGGGATGAGTGTAGGTGGTAGGGAGGGTGAGGTGTGGTGGCAGTGGGAAGTGGGGTAGCGTGGAGGGGAGGGCTGGTTGTGAAATGGAGTTT
The DNA here is from genome assembly GCF_030144855.1 of Hypanus sabinus. Taxonomy (NCBI): domain Eukaryota; kingdom Metazoa; phylum Chordata; class Chondrichthyes; order Myliobatiformes; family Dasyatidae; genus Hypanus; species Hypanus sabinus. The sequence continues at coordinate 210,898 of NC_082732.1, read as the reverse complement.
GGAAGTAATAGTGAGGTTAAGGGGACAAAGTGGTTGGGAAAGTGGAAAGAGAAAAGCAGGAGATGAGTGGCGAGGAAGTTATGAAAAGGGAAATTGGTGGGAGGGGAATAGAAAGTAAGGAAATACAGGAGAGTAGTGAGGTAGGAAAGGGGAGGAAGAGGGAGGGTACAGAAGTGAGGCAAGGAAGCATTTTCTGGAACCTTCCTCTGTGCTGGGATGGGAGGGAATGCATTTTATTTTGTTTCTGACATTCTGGACATCTCTCCTGAAACAGGAATTCCCTTCACTCACTGATGAAGGATATCTTCAGGACATGAAAGTTGAGGAAGATATTGATTTGTATAATGAGGAGACTTTTGGAATTGGTTTGTTGGAATGTCATCCTTCTCCCTTCTGATTCCTCCCCCCCCCCCCTTACCCCCACCACCAACAGAGCACATCTCCACCCACCCACCAGTAACTACGACCCCGCCTCCATGCCAACAATGGTGCATGGTCCCACCTACCCACTGGCAACTGTACCCCTTCCTACCCTGAATGATGATACACTGTATCGAAAGGACTGGCACAAAGGCATAAAGGTGACATAGGATCGGAAGATATAGAATCATTGTGACTAGTGCTAAGAAACTGCAAAGACCCTGATGGGAGATATATATAGACCTCCAAACTGTAGCAAAGATGTGGTCTTGAAATTAAAATGTAAGATAGAAAACACATATCAAAATAGCAATGTTACGAGCAATATGTTATATCAGGGCAGAAGTGTGTGAAGTTGCCATTACTAAGGAGAAGGTTTTTGGGAAACTGGAAGGTCTAAAGATAAAGAAGTCACCTGGGTTCTGAAGAGATTGTGGAAGCATCAGTAATGATTTTTCAATAATCAATAGATTCTGTAGATTCCAGAGGTCTGAAAAATTGCAAATGTCTCCCCATGAAGGGAGAGAGGCAAAAGAAAATAAATTATAGGCCAGTTAGTCTGACATAAGTGGTTGGGAACATATTGGAGTCGATTGTTAAGGATGTGATTTCAGGGTACTTAGAGGCACATGGTAAAATAGTCTGTAGTCAGCTTGATTTCTGTAAGTGAAAAGCTTGCCAGAAAAATCTGTTGGAATTCTTTGAAGAAATAACAAGCAGGATAGACAAAGGAGAATTGGTGGATGTTTTGTATTTGGATTTTCAGAAGACCTTTGACAAGGTGCTACTTGTGAGTTTATTTAACCAGTTATAAACCCAGGAAAGATCTCGGTATGGATAGAGCATTGGCTGATTGGTAGGAGGCAACGAGTGGGGATAAATGGATCCTTTTCTGGTTGGCTGCCGGTGACTAGTAGTATTCCACAGGGGTCTGTGATAGGACCATTTCTTTATGTTATATGTCAATTATTTGGATGATGGAATTGATGGCCTAGTGGCCATGTTACGGATGGTACGAAGATTGTTGGGGGTGAGGGTATTTTGAGGAAGCAGAGGAGCTACAAAAGACAGATACATTGGGAGAATGGGCAAAATTTTGAAGTGTAAAGGCTCTTGGATGGATTCCCTGAAGGTTAACTTATGGGTTGAGTCAGTGGTGGGGAAGGTGAATGTGATGTTGGCATTCATTTCAAGAAGACTAGAATATAAAAACAGCAATGTAATGCTGAGGCTTTATAAACTACTGGCAATATTATGAGCAGTTTTAGGCCCCTTATCTAAGAAAGGTTAAGCCCTTAACAGCAGGAAACAGAATTAGGCCATTAGCCCAATAAGTCTGCTCTGCCATTTCATCATGGCAAATCCAATTTTTTTTTTCTGCCCCAACCTCCTGGCTTCTCCGCATATCCCGTCATGCCCTGATCAATCAAGGATCTATCAGCCTCTCCCTTAAATATACATAAACATAAATTCTTGTGAATTCCAGTGAATATAGGCCCATGAAATATTCTACATATGACAAGCCTTTCAATCCTGGAATCATTTTTGTGAACCTCACCAGTTTCAGCATATCCCTTCCAGGATGAGGGACCAAAAATTGCCTACAATGCTCCAAGTGAGACCTCAACAGTGCTTTATAAAGTCTCAACATTGCATCCTTGCTTTTATATTCTAGTCCTCTTGAAATGAATGCTGACATCACATTGCCTTCCTCCCCACAGACTCAAACTGCTAATGAACCTTTAGGGAATCCTGAACGAGGACTTTAAAGTCCCTTTGCACCTCAGGTTTTGTACTTCCTTTCCATTTCTCACCATAGGAAACAATCCTGGAATAATTTTCGTGCACCTCCTTTGAACCCTGTCCAGTCAACTCCTGTTTCAACGAGGATCTGGACCCACTGCAATTTGCCTATCACCACAGTAGATCTATGGCAGGTGCAATCTCAATGGCTCTTCACACACCCTTGGATCACCCGGACAATACAAACACCAATGTCAGGATACTGTTTAAAGACTATAGGTCAGCATTTAACACCATCATTCCCCCAGTACTGATCGATAAGCTACAGAACCTGGGCCACTGTTCCTTCCTCTGTAATTGGATCCTCAACTTCCTAACTGGAAGATAACAATCTATGCGGATTGGTGATAATATCTCCTCCTTGCTGATGCTCAACTCTGGTGCACCTCAGGAATGTGTGCTTAGCCCACTGCTCTACTGTCTATATACACGACTGTGTGGCTAGGCAGAGCTCAAATACCATCTATAAATTTGCTGATACAACCGTTGTTGGTAGAATCTCAGATGGAGATGAGAGGGCATACAGGAGCAAGATATACCAGCTGGTAGAGTGGAATCACAGCAACAGCCTTGCACTCAATGTTAATAAGATGGAAGAGCTGATTGTGGACTTCAGGAAGGGTAAGACGAAGGAACACATAGAGGGATCAGAAGTGGAGAAAGTGAGTAATTTCGATTTCCTATGTGTCAAGATCTCTGAGGATTTAATCTGACCCACCATATTGACACAGCTATAAAGACAATGGCTATATTTCAATATGAGTTTGAAGAGATTTGGTTTGTCAACTAACACTCAAAGTTGTATAGATGTACCACAGAGAGCATTCTGACAGGCTGCATGTCTGGTATGGGGAGATTACTGCACAGGACCAAAAGAAGCTACAGAAAGTTGTAAAATTAGTTAGCTCCATCTTGGGTACTAGTCTCCATAGTACCCAAGACATTTTCAAAAGGAGTGGTGCCTCAGAAAGGCAGTGGCCATTATTAAGGACCCCCCTCACCCAGGGGATGCCCTCTTCCTGATGTTAACAATGAAAAGAAAGAGCAGAAGCCTGAAGGCACACACTCAGTGATTCAGGAGCAGCTTCTTCCCCCCACCCCCACCACCTCCCAAATGGATATTGAACCCATGAGAACTATTTCACTTTTTTAAAATATATTATGTTTTTGCACTATTTTTACTCTATTCAAAAATACAGATGAACTTGGTATGATATATTTATTTATTTTTCTTCTCTATATTATCATGTATTGCATAATACTGCTGCTTAAGTGAACTAATGTCATGACACATGACATTGATAATAAACCTGATTCTGATTCTTTCATTTATTTTACCAAGTGCATAATCATGCTCTTCCCAACACTATTCCATTTACCATTTCTTTGCCTGTTCTCTGAATCTATCTGCAAACTTTGCAACAAAGCTGTCAATTTCATCATCCAAATCTGAGAGAGGCACATGGAGCTTAGAAAAATAGAGGGCTCTATGCTAGGGAAATTCTACGTAGTTTCTAGAGTAGGTTACATAGTCGGCACAACATTGTGGACCAAAGGGCCTGTAAAATTCTATGCTCTATGTTGAAATCATTGAGATGTAATGTAAAAAGAACTGGTCCCAACAAAGACCCCTGTGGAACACCACTAGTCACTGGCAACCAGACAGAAAGGGATGTGCTGACATTCGATAGGGTTCAGAGGAGGTTCAAAAAAATGGTTTCAGGATTGAAAGGCTTCTCATATGAGGAACATTTTATGGAAGAATGTAGAGTGACCTAACCAAAACCTTTTGAATGTTGAAAGGCCTCAATAGAGTGGATGTGAAAAGGATGTTTTCTATGGTGCTGGAGTCTAAGACACTTCTGTAGAATAGAGGGATGTCCTTGTAGAATTTCTTTAGCCAGAGAGTGTTGAATTTGTGGAATTTATTGCCATATATGTCTGTAGCGGCCAAGTCATTTGGTATATTTACAGCAGAGGTTGATGGATTCTTGATTGGTCAAGGCATGAAGGGATATGGGGAGAAAGCAGAAGATTGGGCCTGAGAGGCTAAATGGATCAGCTATGATGAAATGGTGGAGCAGAATTGATGGGCCAAATGGCCTAATTCTGCTCCTATATCTTAAGGTCTATGCCCATGACCTGACCCCCTCACCCCAACTGACAGCCATTCCCTGCACCAACAGGCGCTGACTGAATCTTTCTCTGCAGATTCTGAGTCTGGAGCCGAGCTATCTGAGGACTTGTCCCTCCTCTGCGAGGCACTGGGAGCCAGTCGTTCCAAGGGGGCAGAAGAGATGCCTCAGGCAGAGCTGGGACTGGCGTCTCTCCCTTTCCCAGAGAAGAAGGATGGGAAGAGTTCAGACCAAGATCCAAAGGTATCGGAAGGGGACAGTGCAGCCCAGGAGCTCAGTGACCCAGCAGTGATGGGAGCTGTTCATGGGCAGCCCAGTCTGGAGGTGAGAGAAACATCAAAGGGGGCAGGGTCTGCTCAAGGCATGGCAATCTAAGATGGGTGATAATGCTGGTAAATTCCCCAACCCCTGTACTCCGGAGAGAGAACTGGACAGGGATTATTGAGGGGATAGAATTGATGCAACTGTTTTATCTTTCCACAGAGTTTGGACAGTGCAATAGTGGACAGTGGTGTCTGCTCTAGTTGGGAAGAATTTAACATTTCCCACATCCTGGTGGGTGAGGTTTCTGGACAGGGTGAAGCACTCTCCGTACCATCACTGCACACACTCTTGTGGTCGGGAACAGGGTGAAAATCTATAGACACTACCCCATCGCACACTCCTGTGGTCAGGAACAGGGTGAAAATCCATATACACCACACCATCACACACACCTGTGGTCAGGAACAGGGTGAAGCTCTCTATACACCACCCTATCACACACTCCTATGGTTAGACACAGAGTGAAGCTCCCTCTCACCATTCCACCTGACACAGAGAAGCTTCCTCCACACTATCCTATCTCATACTCCTGGTGTCGTACACAAAATGAAGTTCTCTCTACACCATCCCACCAGGCATTCCCAATTTCAGATGTGGAGCGAATCTTTATTCCTTTCTCACCACAGGACTCTGCTCTCCTGAAATCAATGGAGGAAACTGCAATGCTGGAGACTGCATGTTCCCCACTGGTTCCTCATTTCCCTGGTTCCCCAGGAATGTTTCGCCCAAATGTACGACAACAGAGAGGTCCCCCCAGTCACTGCCCGCTGCGAATGGTGAGAGCTCAGATTTTGGAAATGTTCTTGCCCTCTGCAGCCTCTGTACACCCCTCCCTCCCCATCCCTGTGAACCTCTCCTTCACTTGCACCCCTTACTGTCCCTGTAGCTCACTCTCTCCCCTACATCTCTACCTTTCTCTGTACATCCCTCCCCCACCCACACCCTGCAAAAGCCCTCTGTCCTAAACCGCTCCATCTGATTACCTGCCTCCTCACTTCTTCACTGTCTCTCACCCCCTCCCTGTCTCAGTAATGCCCTCCTTCCCCACTCCTGTAATTACCACCTTCCCCTACACCCCTCCCCATCCATGGCCCCTCTATCCTATACACTGGTCCCTATTTCTGATATCCCTTTTTCCCTTCCACCACTACTTTCCAGGGATAACAAGACAGGGAACTGTGCCTGGCACTCCCGGTGTGGTTGACCCATGTTTGTGGTTACTTGAGATCACGGTTCCCTTTTTCTCTTCCAGCCTTCAGGAAGTGTCCCACCTTTACCATTCCGACCTTTGTCTCCCATGCTTCCTGGGAGGAAGCTGATGACGATGAGATTTGGGTCTCCATCACCCTCAGCCTACTTCAGTTCTTCGCCTAAACTTCTCGAAGCCTTTCGGTATGTTCTGCCATGGTGTACCACAAGCGTGGGTCATTGGTGTAGGTTTCCCCTGATGATTCTGTGCATTGCCTATGCAGAGCCCATTTCCCTTCCAGCAGAAATACCCCAGGGCTCTGCTTCCACCTCATTTTGACGGAGAGAGAGTACCAGTTATTTTCCCCCAGGAGACACAAAACATTTTCCCCCATGTCTCTCTTTGTTATAAGCAGCCTGCCCATTGTCTTAAATGACACCTCCATGTGGTTCAAGATCCCCCCACAGAGGGAACATCCACTTCCAACTCCACCTTGCTAAGAGCCCTCAGCATCGGAGGCATTTCAGTATGGTTCAGTAGTCCTTCCCCAACAACAACCGGTACAAGCCCTGCCTGTCCATTCCTTCCTCCTGATACAACCGCACCTGTTCAAATAAATCAGTCCATTCCCCCTCTGAACTGCTCGCAAAGCATTAACCCCTGTTGTTGAATAAAGTAACTATTACTGTCCCTGGTTCTCTTATCCCTACCCCAAACCCTGTTGATAAATGATCCCATGAATCGAAGAATCATAGAAGGTATAGCACAGAAATAGGCCAAACCATTTAAACTGCCTGCACCCAGACCTAAGCTCTCCATAGCCCGACCATTCATATACCTATCCAAACTATCTTAAACATTGAAATCGAGCTTGTATGCAACACTTGTGCTGGCAGCTTGTTCCATACTCTCATAGACCTCTGAGTGAAGAAGTTTCCCCTCATATAACCATATAACAATTACAGAATGGAAGCAGGCCATCTTGGCCCTTCTAGTCCATGCCAAAGCCTACACTCACCTAGTCCCACTGACCTGCACTCAGCCCATACCCTCCATTCCTTTCCTGTCCATATACCTATCCAATTTTAATTTAAATGACAATACCGAACCTGCCTCTACCACTTCTACTGGAAGCTCATTCCACACAGCTACCACTCTCTGAGTAAAGAAATTCCCCCTTGTGTTACCCTTAAACTTTTGCCCCCTAACTCTCAAATCATGTCCTTTTGTTTGAATCTCCCCTACTCTCAATGGAAAAAGCCTATCCACGTCAACTTGATATATCCCCCTCATAATTTTAAATACCTCTATCAAGTTCCCCCCTCAACCTTCTATGCTCCAAAGAATAAAGACAGAACTTGTTCAACCTTTCCCTGTAACTTAGGTGCTGAAACCCAGGTAACATTCTAGTAAATCTTCGCTGTACTCTCTCTATTTTGTTGATATCTTTCCTATAATTCGGTGACCAGAACTGTACACAATACTCCAAATTCGGCCTTACCAATGACTTGTACAATTTTAACATTACATCCCAACTCCTATACTCAATGCTCTGATTTATAAAGGCCAGCATACCAAAGGCTTTCTTCACCACCCTATCCACATGAGATTCCACCTTCAGGGAATTATGCACCATTATTCCTAAATCACTCTGTTCCACTGCATTCTTCAATGCCCTACCATTTACCATGTATGTCCTATTTGGATTATTCCTACCAAAATGTAGCACCTCACACTTATCAGCATTAAACTCCATCTGCCATCATTCAGCCCACTCTAACTGGCCTAATTCTCTCTGCAAGCTTTGAAAACCTACTTCAGTATCCACAACGCCTCCTACCTTAGTATTATCTGCATACTTACTAATCCAATTTATCACTCCATCATCCAGATCATTAATGTATATGACAAACAACATTGGACCCAGTACAGATCCCTGAGGCACACCACTAGTCACCGGCCTCCAACCTGACAAACAGTTATCCACCACTACTCTCTGGCATCTCCCATCTAGCCACTGTTGAATCCATTTTACTACTTCAATATTAATACCTAACGATTGAACCTTCCTAACTAACCTTCCATGCGGAACCTTATCAAAGGCCTTACTGAAGTCCGTATAGACAACATCCATTGCTTTACCCTCGTCAAGTTTCCTCGTAACCTCTTCAAAAAATTCAATAAGATTTGTCAAACATGACCTTTCACGCACAAATCCATGCTGACTATTCCTAATCAGACCCTGTCTATCCAGATAATTATATATACCATCTCTAAGAATACTTTCCATTAAATTACCCACCACTGACATCAAACTGACAGGCCTTTAATTGCTAGGTTTACTCTTAGAACCCTTTTTAAACAATGGAACCACATGAGCAATATACCAATCCTCCAGCACCATCCCCGTTTCTAATGACATTTGAAATATTTCTGTCAGAGCCCCTGCTATTTCTACACTAACCTCCCTCAAGGTCCTAGGGAATATCCTGTCAGGATCCGGAGATTTATCCACTTTTATATTCCTTAAAAGCACCAGTACTTCCTCCTCTTTAATCGTCATAGTTTCCATAACTTCTCTACTTGTTTCCCTTATCTTACACAATTCAATATCCTTCTCCTTAGTGAATACCGAAAATCTCCTCCATCTCTTTTGGCTCCACACATAGCTGTCCACTCTGATTCTCTAAGGTACTAATTTTATCCATTACTATCCTTTTGCTATTAATATAACTATAGAAACCCTTCAGATTTATTTTCACCTTACTTGCCAAAGTAACCCCGTATCTTCTTTTAGCTTTTCTAATTTCTTTCTTAAGATTCTTCTTACATTCTTTATATTCCTTGAGCACCTCATTTACTCCATGCTGCCTGTATTTATTATAGATCTCCCTCTTTTTCCAAACCAAGTTTCCAATATCCCTTGAAAACTGTGGCGCTCTCAAACTTTTAACCTTTCAACCTAACAGGAACGTAAAGCTTCTGTACCCTCAAAATTTCACCTTTAAATGACCTCCATTTCTCTAGTACATCCTTCCCATAAAACAAATTGTCCCAATCCACTCCTTCTAAATCCTTTCGCATCTCCTCAATGTTAGCCTTTCTCCAATCAAAAATCCCATCCCTGGCTCCAGTCCTATCCTTCTCCACAATTATATTGAAACTAATGGTATTGTGATCACTGGACCCGAAGTGCTCCCCAACACATACATCCGTCACCTGACCTATCTCATTCGCTAACAGGAGATGCAACACTGTCCCTTCTCCAGATGGTACCTCTATGTATTACACAAAAAAAAACTATCCTGCACACATTTTACAAACTCCAAACCATCCAACCCTTTTACAGAATGGGCTTCCCAGTCTATGTGTGGAAAATTAACATCTCCCACAATCACAACCTTGTGCTTACTACAAATATCTGCTATCTCCTTACAAATTTGCTCCTCCAATTCTCGGTCCCCATTAGGTGGTCTATAATACACCCCTATAAGTGTTACTACACCTTTCCCATTCCTCAATTCCACCCAAATAGTCTCCCTAGATGAGCCCTCTAATCACGTTCACCTTTCACCCTTAACCCATGACCTCTAGTTATAGTGCCACCCAACTTCAGTGGAATAAAGCCTGCTTGCATTTACCCTATCTATATCCCTCATTAATTACCTATACCTCTATCAAATACTCCCTTATAACTCAGGTCCTCCAGAACCGGCAACATCCTTGTAAACTTTCTCTGTGCTTTTTCAACATAACATCCCATGTCCTGTACTCAGTACTTCGATTTATGAAGGCTAATATGCCAAAGCTTTCTTTGCAACCCTTCCTACCTGTGTCACCACTTTCAATTGAATTAGAGATCTGTATTCCCAGAATACAGAATCTGTATTCAAACACAGTCCTTAGTACCCTACTGTTCACTGTGTTAGACCTACCCTTGTTGGTCCTACTGAAGTACAAAACTTCGGACTTGTCTAAATTAAATTTCATCTGCCATTTTTCAGTCCATTTTTCCAGCTGGTCCAGATCCCACTGCAAGCTGTGATAGCCTTCCTTCCTGTCCACTACAGCCCAATCTTTGTGTCATCTGCAAATTTGCTGATCCAGTTAATCACATTATCATCTAATCATTTACATAGATGATGAACAACAATTGATGCAGCACCGATCCCTGAGGCACTCCACTAGTCACATACATCCAGTCAGAGAGGCAACTGTCTACTATTATCAGTCTGTGGCTTCTCTCACAAAGCCTTATTTATTACCTCATCCTAAATGCTAAGCAAATGAACCCACCTGGACCAACCACCCATGCGGGACCTTGTCAAATACCTTGCTAAAGTTCATGTAGACAACATCCACTGCCTTGCCTCCATCAAACTTCCTGATAACTTCCTTGAAAAAACTTTAAGATTGACACATCCTACCATACATGAAGCCATACTGACTATCCCTAAGCAATCTATCCAAATACTCACACGGTGCCTATAAAAAATATTCACTCCCTCCCGCACCCCCCCCCCCCCCAAACTTGGAAGATTTCATGTTTTATTGTTTTACAACATTCAATTACAGTGGATTTATTTAGTGTTTTTTTTACATTGATCAACAGAAAACTCTTTTGTGTCAGTGAAAACAGATTTCTATAAATTGGTCTAAATTTATTACAATTATTAGATACAAAATTGGATAAATGCGTAATGATTCACCCTCTTTAAGTCTGCATTTAGTACCTTTGGCAGCAATTACAGCCTATCAGCTTTGCACATCCAGACACTGCAAATTTTCCCTATTCTTCTTTACAAAACTACTCAAGTTCTGGCAGATGGCCTGGGGATTGTGAGTGAACAGCCCTTTTCAAGTCCAACCACAAATTCTCAATTGGTTTGAGGTCTGAACTCTGACTTGGCCACTTAAGGACTCAAGGCCAGTCAAGTTGTTTTTAAGTTATTCTTATGTAGCTTTGGCTTTATGCTTGGGGTCACTGTCTTGCTGGAAAACAAATCTTCTCCCAAGTCATAGTTCTCTTGCAGACTGCGTCAGGTTTTCCTCCAGGATTTCCCTGTATTTTGCTGCATTCGTTTTACCCTCTACCTTCACAAGCCTTCTAAGGCCTGTTGCAGAGATGCATCTCCACAGCATGCTTTATGTTGGGGATGGTGTGCTTTTGATGTGTGGTGTTTGGCTTGCGCCAAATTTATCATTCAATCTGATGGCCAAAAAAACTCAGTTTTGGTTTCATCAGACCTTCTTCCAGCTGACTTCAGAGTCACCCATGTGCTTTCTAGCAAACTCTAGCTGAGATTTCATGTGAGTTTTTTTTCTTTTTTTTTGTAATTTATTTTTTATTGAAATTGATGTGAGGTTGTTTTTCAACAGTGGCTTTCTCTTTGCCACTCTCTCATAAAGCTGTGACTGGTGGCTTCCTTCACTAGTCCCCTTCTTGCACCTTCACTCAGTTTTTGAGGACGGCTTGCTCCACGCAGATTTACAGCTGTGCCATATTCTTCCCATTTCTTGATGATTGACTTAACTGCACTCGAAGGATATTCAGTGACTTGGAAACTTTCTTGTATCTATCTCCTGACTTGTGCTTTTCAATAACCTTTTCGTGGAGTTGCTCGGCGTGTTCTTTTGCCTTCGTGGTGTAGTTTTTGCCAGGACCTTCCAGAAACAGGTGTACTTTTATGACAATCAGTTGAAACATCTTGATGATTCTAGGAATGAAAAGGAACATTTGATAGCTCTGGGTCTGTACTCACTGGAGTTTAGAATGATGAGTGGGGATCTCATTGAAACCTTTCGAAAGTTGAAAGAATGTTTCCCATGGCTGGGGAGTCTAGGACAAGAGGGCACATCCTCAGGATAGAGGAGTATCCATTTAAAACAGATGCAGGAGAATTTCTTTAGCCAGTGGATGGTGAATTTGTGGAATTTATTACCACAGGCAGCTGTGGAGGCCAAGTCGATGGGTGTGTTTAAGGTAGAGCTTTATAGGTTCCAGATTGGATATGGCATCAAAGGTTACAGAGAGAAGGTTGGGGAGTGGGACTGAGGAGGGGAAGAAAGGATCAGCCATGATTGAATGGTAGAACACTCTCGATGGGACAAATGGCCTAATTCTGCTCCTATGTCTTATGGTCTGCACACAGTGATCTCCATTTATCTAATTATGTGACTTCTAAAAACAAATGCTGCACCAGTGATGATTTGTTGTGTCATATTAAAGGCGGTGAATATTTATGCAATCAATTACTGCATTTTGTATTTGTAATTAATTTAGATCACTTTGTAGAGATCTGTTTTCACTTTGATATGAAAGAGTATTTTTCTGTTGGTCAGTGTCAAAAAAAGCCAAATTAAATCCACTGATTCAATGTTGTAAAACAATAAAACTTGAAAACTTGGAGGGAGTGAATACTTTGTACAGGCATTGTATACCTGGTGCCTTAGAATACTTTCTAAAAACTTTCATACAACTGATATGTAAGGTTCACTAGTGTATAATTTCCTGGTTTATGTTTAGTGCCTTTCTTAAACAGCAGAATAACATTAGCTATCCTCTAACCTTCTGTTGCTTAGAATGATTTAAGTATTTCTCTAGGGCCACTGCAATTTCAGCACTTGCCTGCCACAGAGTCTAAGGATTTATCTTGTCATGCCCTGGGGATTTATCCACCCTAATTTGCCTCAAGATAGCAAATACCACCTCCTATGTAATCTGTATAGGATCCATAACCTTGCTGTTTTGCCTCATTCCTATCGACTCTTCTGAATAAATACAGGTGCAAAAATCCATTTAAGATCTTCCCCCATCCTTTTGGCTCCACACATATTTTGTGAACTTTGCCGGTTACTTGTTCTCTTGCTTACTAGATTCTGCTAAAACAACTCCAGATCTGAAATGTTTCACTCAATTTTAAATTTATTATCATCGGCATGAATAGAGTAAAATGCCATGAAAGTTAGCACATTACATTGCAAACATGACGAGCATGTTAACAATAATATTAATTCTCATTAATTATACATGACTTGCACAGTAAATTGAACAGCAAGGGTGTGCGATTGAGAGAGAAGGAACAGAACTTCAGTTGGTGGTAGTGTTGGAGTACTTCAGATTGGTTCAACAACCTGAAGGCAGTGGTGCGGAAACTATTGGTAAACTTTGAGGCTGGCTGTTCAGGTTCCTGCACCTCCAGTCAGATTGCAGGGTCAAGAAGAGAGCTTGGCCCTAGTGATGAATGCTGCCTTCCGTAACTATTACATCTTATATTCCTTAATGGTGGGGAGAGCTGTAAATGAAACTAACTGGGTCCAATACTTCCCTGATTAACTGTTCTCATAATTTTCTAGACTTTCAAATTCCATGGAACTGTAAATGTTTCATTCAATCTCTCTCAATTACTTTCTCTCCCCATTTACTTAACTGTCAAATGTCCTTAGGACTTCAAATATTTTTGACTTTGCTGGTTACTTGCTCTACTTTCATTGAAGTTGTCTGTCAGTCATTCACCAGATACCTGGCTCCCCCCTCTCAAGGCATCGTAAACTCTTGGCACTTGTGTAACCCCTTTTTCAATCAATTCATGTGAAAATCTACAAGATGCCATTTGCTCAGTGTTTACCCTTTCACTATATATGTTTCTTTCCCACTCCCCCCACTTTTGAGGCTGCTGCCTTGCTTCCCTACCAATTGTTGTGTTAACAGTACCAAAAAAAAGTAATGGTGACTTTTTTGAAGGTAATTACAAATATTCCTGGTCTTTTTGAGGGGAAAAATCCTCCGAATCTCTGTATTGAAGGGCTAATGCTTCAATCATAAATGCTGTGACATCTTTCCTAGTCCTACACCCCAAAACATGGAGGGGGATGATTCATCCCGTCTCTCCAGTTGAGCACTGTACATGCATCATTATTTGAGAGAATGCATACTGCAATTTGAGGAGAGAAGCACAAATCACATGTGTCAGTATCTCAGTGGAATAAAGGGAATTACAGAGGCATGAGAGAGGAGCTTGCCCAGGTGGATTGGAGGGAGATGCAGGCAAGGATGATGACAGACAAAGGTGGCTGAAGTTTCTGGGAATAGTTCACTAGGCACAGGATATGGCCCACAGGAGAAATAGTTCTCAAATGGCAGAAGTAGGCAACCATGGCTGACAAGGGAAGTTGAGGACTGCATAAAAGCCAAGGAAAGGCAAAAGTGAGTGGGAAGTGGGATAATTGGGAAATCGAACAAAGGAAAACTAAAAAGTCTATAAGAAGGGAAAAGATTAAATATGAGGTCAAACTAGCTGATAGTAAAAAGCAGATACCAAGCTTTTTTGTTATATAGAGTAAAAGGGAGGTGAGAGTTGATATTGGACCACTGGAAAATGATGTTGGTGAGGTGGTAATGAGGGACAAAGACATGGCAGATGAAAAAGTACTTTCCATCAGTCTTTACCGTGGAAGACACTAGCTTTATGTTAGAGGACTGAGAATGTCAGGGAGCAGGAGTGAGGGCCCTTTCTATTACAAAGAAAAAAGTGCAGGTAAACTGAAAGGTCTGAAGGTGGGTAAGTCACCTGGACGAGATAGACTACATCCCAGAGTCCTGAAAGAGGTAGCCTAAGAGATAACAGATGCATTAGTCATGATCTTTCAAGAATCCCTTGATTCGGGCATGGCCCCAGAGAAGTGAAAAATTTGAAATGTCACTTCGCTTTTTAAGATGGGAGGAAGGCAAAAAAGAGGAAACTATAGGCCATTTAGCCTATAATTGTTTGTGATTGTGGTTGTGAAAGTGTTGGAGTCCAGTATTAAAAATGAGGTTTCAGTGTACTTGGAGACTAATGATGAAATAAGTCAAATTTGGCATGGTTTCTGTAAAAGGAAATCTGTTGGAATTCTTTGTAGAAGTGACAAGCAGGGTGGACAAAGGTGAAACACACAAAGTCCTGGAGGAACTCGGCAGGTGAGACAGCATCTATGGAAAATAGTAGAATTGATTTTTCGGGCCAAGACCCTTCGGCAGGACAAGCACTGGATGTCGTTTACTTAGATTTTCAGAAGGCTTTTGATAAGGTCCCTCGCATGAGGCTGCTTAACAAGATAAAATCCTATGGTGTTACAGGAAAGATACTGGCATGGATAGAGGAATGGCTGACAGGCAGAAGGCAGCAAGTGGGAATAAAGGGTCTTTTCTGATTGGCTGCCAGTGATGAGTGGTGTTCCTCGGGGGTCCGTATTGGGACTGCTTCTTTTCACATTGTTTATCAGTGATTTAGATAATGGAATTGATGGCTTTATAGCAAAGTCTGCAGATGATACGAAGGTAGGTGGAGGGGTAGGTAGTGCTGAGGAAGCAATGCAATTGGAGCAGGACAGACGCATTGGAAGAATGGGCAAAAAAGTGGCGGATGGAATACACTGTTGGAAAATGTATGATGATGATTTATGGTAAAAGGAACAATAGTTGTTATCTAAGTGGGGAGAAAATTCAAACATCAGAGCTGCAGAAGGACTCCCAGAAGGTTAATTTACAGGTTGAGTCTGTGGTAAAGAAGGCAAATGCAATATTGGCAACAACACACAGGAAATGCTGGTGGAACACAGCAGGCTAGGCAGCATCTATAGGGAGAAGCGCTGTCGACGTTTCGGGCTGAGACCCTTCGTTCTGACAAAGATGCTGCCTTGCTGCCTGGCCTGCTGTGTTCTACCAGCATTTCGTGTGTGTTGTTTGAATTTCCAGCATCTGCAGATTTCCTTGTGTTTGCTCTTTAAATGCAATTTAAATGTATTTATTTCAAGGGGAATAGAATATAAAAGCAAGGAGATAATGCTGAAGATTTATAAGACACTAGTCAGGCTGCAGTTTGAGTAGTGTCAATAGTTTTGGGCCCCTTATCTCAGAAAGGATGTGTTGTCATTGGAGAGTCCAGAGGAGGTTTACGAAGATGATTCCGAGAATGAAGAGGTTAACATAGGAGGAGTGTTTGGCAGTTGTAGACCTGTGCTCTCTGGAACTTAGAAGAATGTTTAAAGGTCTAGATAGAGTGGATGTGGAGAGGATGATTTCTCTGGTGGGGTTATCCAGAACTAGAGGGCACAGCCTCAAAATTGAGTGGTGACCTTTTAAACAAAAGTAAGGAGGAATTTTTTTAGCCAGTGAGTGGTCAATGTGGAATCCTCTGCTACAGATTGTGGTTGAGGCCAAGTCCGTGGGTATATTTAAAGCGGAATTTGATAGGTTCCTGATTGGTCAGGCCATCAAGGGATATGGTGAGAGGGCGGGTTCACCACTGCTGCTTCTATTCTCAGGTTCCCTGGACGTGTTACACAGTTACATCCACAACACAGTCGCATTCTCAGCCAAAGGCAGCAACGCATGCGGAGGTGAGTACACTGACACCATTTGTTGCTCTGATCTTGCTCTACCCTCACCCTGTGGAGAGATCAACCCTGAGGAAAAGGGGTCGAGAGACACCAGTGTACATATGAGATCTTCCTTCCTCCCTACAGAGAGTCTACTAAGGAGCCTAATGCTGGGGTAGATGCTTTTGGCAACTTAATGACTGATAAAGAAAAGGCTTGGATCATAAAATTACAAATGATCCAGCTACAGAGTGAAAATCCACATCTGGATGACTACTATTATCAAGTAAGGACATTAACACTGTCAGATACAGTTATCTGCCTCATCTGGGGTGAGCAGCAGATACTGTGACATTCTGTGTTTACAGGAATTTTTTCGGAAACTTGAACTCAAACTTCAGGACGAGGAGCTGGGTAAGGAGGTGAAACGGGAACCTCAGAAGTTGGTCACTCCGTATGTTCAGAAGGCAGAGATGTATGATTCTGGTAAGTCAGAATTTTTGGGTAGTGTTGAATATTGGCTTTCTACTCTGGGCACCTGATTTTAGGATGGGGGCAGTGAATGATTTGTAAATGTGTAGCAATGTGCTTCAATCCAGTCTGACCCCAGGTATGTGTGATAGCACAGAGTGGAGATAGCTTCACTTTGTGTCTTGACATTTTTGGTCCTAAAATGAGATTATTCTACAATGATTAGTTCTCAAAACTACAATAAGCTGCTTCATCACTCATAGCATTTTGTTTATGGAGACTAGACTAATAATTTGCATATATTTTATAAATGATTTGGCTAAATCACTAGTTTAAACCAAAGCAGCAGGAGGAAGAATGAAATCTGACACATTTGGCAAATAGTAGCCTAGCTTCTAGCTAGTAGGTACTAGCTTCAACATTTTTGATTGATTTGCAGAAGAATATTTCACTAATGAATTTCTTTGTCCACCAACCTATGGAGAATGAGAGAGACTGAGCTCTAAAGGAAACTGGATGAATCAGGAGGGTTAGGTACTAGAGTGCCCTTTATTGAGCATGTTTTATGAGACAGGGCAGAAGGAGCTGCACTCTGTGTCTGGCATCTGGTGTGTGTGCTGGGGTGAGGTGCATTTCTCAGTAGGTGAACTCTTCTCTATTTGACCCACAGTTGTCCACATCGAGGGTTCACTGGGACAAGTTGCTGTCTCCACATGTTACAGCCCTCGTCGAGCCATAGATGTTGTTCACGTCTTAACCCTGGAGGAGGTGTGTTTGGGTTCAGAGGGGGAGGAAGAGGCATGTGGGAGCGAAGGGTGCTTGCTGAGATGGGGAGGGTGAAGGAGCTGCCGAGTCATGGGTGGGGGGTGTTATGAACCCCGTAACTAGGTCACTTACCAGCAAAGATGGAGACGTCCGTTGAAGTCTGATGATTCTATTTTTAACAGTATTTATTAGTAAAAATACACAAAAATAATATCAATGCAAATATACAGATAATATACGTCGTCAATACTAAATCTAAAAGTGCGGGTATAATAATAATCAATAAGAAATGAGCTCTATCGTTGTCTAGGGGATAATGTATTGTCTGATGGAAATATAACGTTCACTCAGTTCATGCAGACTGCAGCCTTTGGGGACCGCTGTGTTGCAATGGTGGGAGAGAGAGAGATTTGGAGAAAAACTTGCCGATTTTCCTTTTATGATTTCGATCCGTCAGGAGTCTCGTTGTCGTGGCCTTTCACTTGTGGCCTCTCTTTTAGCTAAGCCGTTCTTCCGTGATGAGCCCGCCACCTTGGCAAGGGAGGACGCACACGAGCCCCTACCGGCTGTCGCTAATAAACGCTGTCACGAAATCTCTAGCGTTTCTCCTGGTGCGTCTGAAGGGGTTGTTCCCCAGACTCTCTTTTATCCTTACTCACGGGGTCTCAGATGTCAGTCAGGTTGGGATGATGCAATCCCTCAACCAGCCCACTCTGGTTGTCCCCTGAGGGGTTTCAATGAATAATACAGTACTCAATACACAATTCTATCTCCAAGAGATAATGGCCGTTATCAGTGGTTCTGTTTCGCTGAGGTCAGGAAACGTTCCAAACCTTGTGTATTCTGGACGTCTCTCTCTCATTTCCTGGGTCCCAGACCCGAATTAATAGCGATCATGCGATTCTCAAAAAGGAGGTTGCGACTTTGTACCCTTCGGCCCCTCAGAGTTGCGTCACATTCGTAACAGGTGGCATCTGGGAGGGAAGATGCCAGAATAAAGGGGAAGAAGGACCAGCTAGAAGGTCAATGCAAGGAAATCTGCAGATGCTGGAAATTCAAGCAACACACACAAAATGCTGGTGGAACGCAGCAGGCCAGGCAGCATCTATAGGGAGAAGCGCTGTCGACGTTTCGGGCCGAGACCCTTTGCCAGCTAGAAGGTGATGGGTGGGAAAGGTAAAAGGCTGACAGAGGGAATCTGAAATGAGATGAGAGCAGACTATGAAGGAAAGAGGAGGAGGAGGAGGAGCAGCACCGGGGGTGGGAGGGGTGAAGAAGGTGAGAAAAAGAGATAGAGGCCAGAGTGAGGAATAGAAGAGGAAAGGGGTAAGGAAAAATTACTAGAAGAAATCAACATTCATACCATCAGGTTGGAGGCTACCTTGGCAGATGGACCAGGGGTACTGCATTGGAGCAATATCCCCATTCCGATTCTGACGTTGGTCCATAGCATCCTCTTTTAACACAATTTTGCCGACCTGATGGCATGAAAGTCGATTTCTCCTTCTGGTAATGTTATTCCCTCTGCCTGCCCACTTTTTTAATTCCCCACTCTGGCCTCTTGCCTCTTCTTACCTGCCTATCTCCTCATTCTGGTGCCCCTCCTTCCCTTTCCCCATGGTTCAGTATTCACTCACATCTAGCTACTCCTCCTTCCCCACCCCCATCTTTTTATTCTGGCATCATCCCTCTTTCCAGTCCTGAAGAAGGGTCTTGGCCCGAAAAGGCAGCAATTTATTAATTTTCATAGATGCTGGCTGATCTGAGTTCCAGCTTTGTGTGTGTGGTAACAAATTTGGCTGTATTTTGAATTTTGGCATTTTCTTTTCCCATACCTCCAATCCTAGGACCCACCAAATTTAGGTCGGCAGCGACTTCATCTGCTGGACAACATCGAGAAGGTGGGTGATCTCTTGGGAGGGAGAGGGTTGGGAGGAGGATTGAGGGAGCAAGGGATCCCAGGAAGTGTAGGATTAGTTGCAGATGGTGGGAGGGAATGGGATGCCATTGAGAAAAGTGAGAAGGAGTATCCCAAGATGGAGGGAGAAAGAGGATCCCTGGAGAGGGTAGGTGGTGACATAAGGGGAGACTCCTGTGGAGGGAGGAAAAGGGGCTCCAATAAGTGGGATGATGGAATAGGGGTCTCATGGAAGGAAGGTGTGCTACTGAGGGTGGAGGTGCTTCCATGGGGGTAAGGAAAGAAAAGATCCCATGGAGGGAACAATGAATGAAGGGGACTTCCTGTGGAAGGAAGCAGAGGGACCCTTAAAGGGAAGTTCTGATGGAGGGAGAGCAGATTCCTTCTAAAAGATGGTGTGAGGGCAGTGAAAGTGGGAGGGATACCAGAGACAGAGGGAGTTCTGTGGAGGGAGGGAGAGTTCTTTCTCCCACTGAGATATGATACACATTATTAACTACCACCTGCCTTAATCAGATGTACCAGCTGCTCCTGGAGTTGGAGGAGATGGAGACCCATCTGGTGTCTGTGCCAGAGGAGAAGAGGTTGATGTACCAATCGCTCAGGGACAGGAAACTGGAGCAACTCTACCAGCGTCTCCATGTGGGCATCAGGGAAGAGTGAGTGATCTGCACCGTTGTCTCCCAACCACTCATCCTTTGAACCAGGTGTCGGGAACACTATCCTCTCTCTCCCCATTTAGTAACTAATCAACCATTCCTTACACTCTCCTGCAGGAATTCAGAATTTTTCAGGATACTGAGGGTGCGGAAGGGGATCAAACTGCTGTCCCGTCTCCTGCCTCTGCTTCCTTCCACCCGCTGCACCGAGATCCTCTTCTCTGTGGCGGCGTCCCTGCACCAGCTGGGCAAGGAGGGTCTGGATGAGGTGAGGATGGGAAGAAGGAACAAGGGAGCAGGGGTAGGGCTGTGGTAGAGGCTGTGAGGAAGTGAGTGGAGGGAGTCCCACAGGAAGGGTTGGGGGAAGGGCAATGCTGCAGGAGGGTTGGTGGAGGGGGACAATGAGGAAGAAATAGCAAGAGGATGGAGGGAGGGAGCACAAAGAAAGGGGCTAGCATCCCAGGCTAACTCAATTTTTTTTTCTTTCTACCCCCCCCCCCCCCAGCAGCTGCCCCTCCTCTTCCCAGCACTAACAAGGAGTGTTTCCAGCCTCACCTTCTCCCAACTTGTCTCCCTGCTCCGAGAAGTGATATGGGGTGGGGGTGTTCCCCACACCCTCCAGCACATCTTCCACAACACGGTAGGGAAGTGCTGCTCTTTTCCCCGGTCTCTCTGTTTTTCTCCCTCCCAGCCTCCCATTTCCACTTCTTGCTCTGCATTCCACCCCCCTTCCCGCTTCACGCATCCTTTCCCCACCACATACCCCTGCTTCCCGCTGCTGATTCCAGGTTCACCACTCTCTGGTTAAAGAAATTCTAACTGGACGTCCCTCTACTCCGAGGCTGGGATCTCTTGTCTTAGACTCTCCCACCATAAAAAAAAATCCTCTCCATATTCATTCTATTGAGATTTATCTGCATTTGATGGGTTGCAATGAGATTCCCCCCATTCTTCTGAAATCCGATGAGCAGAGCCATCAAACGATCTTGTATGATAAACCTTCAAATCCCCCAGAATAATTTTTGTGAACTTCCTTTGAACTTTTTCTAATGTCAGCATATCCTTTCTTAGATAAGAGGTCTAGGATACAAGAGCAAGGATGTTATGCTGAGGTTTTATAAGGCACTGGTGATGCCTCACCTTAAGTATTGTGAAGAGTTTTGGGCTCCTCATCTTAGAAGAGATGTGCTAGCATTGAAGAGGGTTCAGAGAAGGTTCACAAGGATGATTCCAGGAGTGAAAGGATTATCATACGAGGAAAGTTATCACTGGTATTTAGATGGATGGGGTGGGGGGAAATCTCATTGAAACCTTTCAAATGTTGAAAGGACGAGAGAGAGTGGACGTGGAAAGGATGTTTCCCATGGTGAGAGAGTCTAGGACAAGAGGATAGAGGGGTGTCCATACATAACAGAGATGCAAAGAAATTTCTTTAGCCAGAGGATGCTGAATTTGTGAAATTTGTTGCCACAGGCAGCTGTGGAGGCCAGGTCGCTGGATGTATTTAAGGCAGAGATTGATAGGTTCTTGATTGGACATGGCATCAAAGGTAATAGGGAGAAGGCTGGGAAATGGGGTTGAAGAGGAGAAAAAAAGGATCTGCCATAATTGGCAGATTCAGATTTGATGGGCCAAATGGCCTAATTCTGCTCCTATGTCTATTGGTTTTATAAGGGGCCCAAAACTGCTCTCAATGCTCCAACTGAAGCCTCACCAGTGCCTTTTAAAGCCTCAACATTACATTCTTGTTTTTATATTCTAGTCCTCTCAAAGTGAGTGCTAACATTGTTTACCTTCCTCACCAAATTAACCTTTGGGAAATCCTGCATGGGGACTACCAAGTCCATTTGCACCTCAGATTTTCTCTCCATTTAGAAAGTAATCTACGCTTTTACTTCTACCTAAGTGCATGACTCTATACTTCCCAAAACTGTTTTCCATCTGCTACTACTTTGCCCATTCTCCTATGTCTATGTCCTTCTGTAGCCTCTTTGTTTCCTCAACACTACCTGTCCCTCCACCTGTATTATATTGTCTGCAAACTTGATCACAAAGCCATCAATTTAATCATCTAAATCATTGACATATGATGTAAAAAGTATCAGTTGCAACACTGACCCCTGTGGAACACCACTAGTCACCTGCAGCCAACCAAAAAAGGCTCCCTTTATTCCGACTCTTTGCCTGTTGCCAGTCAGCCACTCTTTATCCATGCTAGAATTTTCCCTGTAATACCATGGGCTCGCTGCTTGTTAAGCAGCCTCGTGTGTGGTACCTTGTTAAAGGTCTTCTGAAAATCCAAGTACACAACATCCACTGATTCTCCCTTGTCTATACTGCATGTTATTTCTTCAAAGAATTCCCACAGATTTGTCAGGCAAGATTTTCCTTTATAGAGACCATGCTGACTTCAGCCTGTTTTATTGTGTCCCTCCATTAACACCAAAATAACATCCTTAACATTGACTCCAGCATCTTCCCAACTCTGAGGTCAATTTAACTGGCCTATTATTTCCTTTCTTCTATCTTTCTCTCCTTCTTGGAGAGTGGAGTGACATTTGCAATTCTCCAGTCCTCTGGAACCTTGACAGAATTTATTGATTCTTGAAAGTTCATTACAAATGCCTCCACTATCTCCTCAGCCACCTCTTTCAGAACCCTGGGTGGAGACTATCTGGTCCAGTTGACTTTATCTACCTTAAAACCCTTCAGTTTCCCAAGTGCTTTCTCCCTAGTGCTTTTGACCTCGCCTACTTCTGCCTCCAACATTCAAACTTCCGGCATACTGCTGGAGTCTTCCACAGTGAAGTCTAATGTAAAGTACTTACTCAGTTCATCCACCATTTCCTTGTCCCCAATTTCTACCTCTTCAGCATCATTTTCCAGCAGTCTGATTATATATACTCTAGCCACTCTTTTACACTATATATATATATATATATATATCTGAGGAAACCTTTGCTATCCTCTTTAATATTATTGGCTAGTTTGCTTACTTTCATATTAGATCTTTTCCTCAGTGAGTTTTTAGTTGCTTTCTGTTAGTTTTTAAAAGCTGCCCACTAACTTTTGCTCTATACACCTTTTCTCTGGCTTTTATGTTGACATTGATTTCTCTTGTCAGCTGTAGATGAGTCATCCTGCCTTTAGAATACTATTCTGTGATGCATCTATCCTGCACCTTACAAATTAGAACTTAGACCATAGTACAGCATAGGGTCTGGCCATTCAGCCCACAATGATGTGCCAAACCAGCTAAAAGCAAATCAAAAACACCCAATCACTAATCCCTCCTACCTACAACATGTCCATATTCCCCCTCCCCCATCATCTTTACATCCAAGTATCTATCCAAATGTCCCTTAAAAGCCTCTACCATTATTTGCCTCTGCCATTATATCAGGCAGCACATTTCCAGACTCTGAGTTAAAAAAACACTTTCCCTCACATCCCACTTGAATCTATCCCTCTCACCTTCATTGCGTGCCCTCGGCTATTAGACATTTCAAATCTGGTAAACAGATGGTCTCTGTCCATTTTATCTATGCCTCTTATAATCTTGTAAACTTCTATCAGATCTCCCCTCAGCGTCCAGAGAAAACAATCTGTGTTTATCCAGCCTCTCATGATAGCACATGCCCTCTAAACCAGGTAATATCCTGGTAAACCTCTTCTGTACCTTTTCCAAAGCCTCACTATCCTTCTTATAGTGGGGCAACCAGAACTGTATGCAGTACTCCAGATGTGGCCTAACCAGAGTTTTATTAAGTTGCAACGTAACATCCTGACTTTTCAACTCAATGCCTCGACTAATAAAAGCAAGCAGTCTGTAAGCCTTATTAACCACCCTATTGACTTGTTTATCTACTTTCATGGAGCTATAAACTTAGACCCCAAGATCTCTCTGCTCAGCAACATTGTTTAAGGATCTTGCCCTTAACACTGTACTGTCTCCTTGCATTTGCCCTACTGAACTGTAACACCTCATATTTATTTGGGTTAAACACCATCTGCCAATTCTCAGCCCATATTATCAACTGCTCTATATCACACAGTATTCTTTGCCAGTCTTCTACACTATGCACAACTCCACTGCAAATTTGTGTGAATGCAGTGTATCATCTGCAAATTTACTAACCCACCCATCTACATTTTCATCCAGGTCACTACAAACAGCAGAGGTCCCAACACAGATCCCTGCAGAACTCTGCTGATTTCAGACATCCAGAGTGAATAAATCCCTTCAACCACTACTAAGCACAAGCCAATTCTGAATCACTACAGCCAGTTTGCCATAGATCCCATGCATCTTAATCATCTTGATTAGCCTCCCATATGAGGGACTTTGTCAAATGCCTTACTAAAATCCACGTTGGCAACATCTACTGCCCTACCCTCACCAATCTGTCTTGTCACTTTGTCAAAAACTCGCACAATTTGGTAAGGCACCACCTGCCACACACACAACCATTGTGACTCTCCCTGAATAAGCCATGGGTTTCCAAATGCTCATTTCCCCATTCTCTTAGAATTTTCTTCAGCAATTTCCCTACAACTGTCATGAGACTCACCGGTCTATAGTTACCAGGATTTTCCCTTGTTCCCTTCTTAAATAAAGCTATGACAGCCACTCACCAGTCCTCCAGGACCTCGCCTATGGCTAGAGAGGAAAGAAAGATACTGGTCAATGGCCCAGTAATCTTGTCTCTTGCTCTTTCAGTATCCTAGGGTAAATCGCATCAGGCCCTGGGGTCTTATCCATCTTAATTTTCATTAGGAGGCCCAACACTTCCTCCTTCTTGACATCTAAATGCCCAAATATATTTATACACTCAGCACTGATCTCCTGATCCTCCATATCCTTCGTCTTGGTAAATACTAAAGCAAAAGTACACATTAAGTACCTCACTCACATTCTCTGCATTCACACAAATGTCCCCCCCCCCCCTTTCTCCGTGAATGTTTCACCTTAATCCTACTTGACAAGGACTTTTCATGACTCCTCCTGGCTTTCCTAATAACCTCCTTTAGTTCTTTTCTGGCTTTTCTAGCTCCATATGTGCTTCATTTGATCCTAACTTCTGAAGCTTTTTTTTCTTGACTAAGTTCATTCCTGCTTTGGACATTCAAGGCTCCCTTATCTTTCCATTTCTGTCCTTCTAGCAGTAACATATCTGTCTTGTACTCTGTACTTGATCTTTAAACACATTCCATATGTCTGATGTGGACTTCCCGGAGAAAAGATGTTCCCAATTAACACTTCTTAGTTCCTGCCTAATGCCCTCATAATTTGCCATACTCCAATTTAAAACTCTCCCACGAGGATCATACCCATTCTTGTATGTAGCCATCTTGAAAGTTAAGGAGTTGTGGTCTCTGTTCCCTAACTGTTCTCTGAGAAGTCAGTCACCTGGCCAAGCTTGTCACCCAACACCAGGTATAGTACTGCCCTTCCTTTTGTTGGACAGTCCATATATTGATTTTAAAAAACCTTATTACTGAGTTCCACCCAATTGCTCCCAAAAACTCCAACCATTGCGGCTCTGCATTCATCCCTGCAGGTGTTCCCTTCCAATCAGTTTTGACCTGCTCCTGTCTCGTATCTCTGTAATACCCTTTGCTCCACTGTAATACTAATACATCTAACTTTAGTTTCTCCTTTTCTACTGGCAGGGCAAATTCTATCAATTTATGATCACTGGCCCCTAAGGCTTCCTTAAGCTCTCTGATCAATTCCAGTTCATTGCACAACACCCAGTCCAAAATAGCTGATCTCCTAGTGGCTCAATCTCTAGCTACTCAAAAAAGCCATCTCGTAGGCATTCTCTAAATTCCCCCTCTTGGGATCCAGCACCAACCTGATTTTTCCCAACCTGCGTATTGAAATCCTCCGTGACTATTGTAACATTGACCTTTTGACATGGATTTTCTATCTCCCATTATAATTTATATCCCACATCCTGGATACTGTTAGAGGCCTGTTATAACTCTCCTCAGGGTCTTATTACTCTTGCAGTTCCTAGCTGTACCCACAGCAATTCGACACCTTCCGATCCTGTGTCACCTTTCTAATGATTTGATTTCATTTTTACCAACAGAGCTCCTCTGCTTATCTGCCTGTTCATTCAATACAATGTATATTCTTGGACTTTAAGCTCCTAACTACAATCTTCTTTTAGCCACGATTCATTAATTAGCACAATATCATACATGCCAACCTGTAAATGTGCTACAAGTTCTATATTCAGTGTGGCATTCAAATGTGACACCGTCAGTACTGTATTTATTACCCTTTTTGATTTTGTCCCCCTTTTACATTGCAACTCATCCCATTAACTGCAATTTTGCCTATCATTAGCCTCTTCTTGCTAGTGGTCTCATACATACTGCCCCTGTTTGTAAGCCAAGTGTCCCATCCCCAGCCTTATCACTCAGTTCCCATCCCGGTGTCAAATTAGTTTAAACCTTTGACAAGGTGCCGCACATGAGGCTGCTAAACAAGATAAAAGCCCATGGAATTACGGGAAAGTTACATGTATGTGGATAGAGCATTGGTTGATTGGCATGAAACAGAGATTGGGAATAAAGGGATCCCATTCTGGTTGGCTGCCGGTTACCAGTGGTGTTCCACAGGGGTCCATGTTGGGGCCGCTTTTTACGTTGTATATCAACGGTTTGGATTATGGAATAGATGGCTTTGTGGCTAAGTTTGCTGATGATGCAAAGGTAGGTGGAGGGGCCGGTAGTGCTGAGGAAACAGTCTGCAGAGAGACTTGGATAGATTGGGGGAATGGGCAAAGAAGTGGCAAATGAATTAGAATGTCAGAAAGTGTACGGTCATGCACTTTGGTAGAAGAAATAAAGGGGCAGACTATTATTTAAATGGGGAGAGAATTCAAAGTTTTGGGATGCAGTGGGACTTGGGAGTCCTCATGCAGGATACCCTTAAGGTTAACCTCCAGGTTGAGTCGGTGGTGAAGAAGGTGAATGGCATTCATTTCTACAGGAATAGAGTATAGGAGCAGGGATGTGATGTTGAGGCTCTATAAAGCACTGGTAAGACCTCACTTGGAATACTGTATGCAGTTTTGGGCTCCTTGTTTAAGAAAGGATGTGCTGACGTTAGAGAGGGTTCAGAGAAGATTCACTAGAATGATTCCAGGAATGAGAAGGTTAACATATGAGGAACGTTTGACTGCTCTTGGACTGTACTCCTTAGAGTTTAGAAGAATGAGGGGGGACCTCATAGGAACATTTTAAATGTTGGACATTGTTGGACATGGACAGAGTGGATGTGGCAAAGTTGTTTCCCATGGTGGGGGAGTCTAGTATGAGAGGACATAACTTCAGGATTGCAGGGCGCCCACTCAGAACAGAGATGCGAAAAAAAAATTTTAGCCAGAAGGTGGTGAATCTATGGAATTTGTTGCCACTGGCAGCAGTGGAGGCCAAGTCATTGGGTGTATTTAAGGTAGAGATTGATAAGTATCTGAGTAGTCAGGGCATCAAAGGTTAAGGTGAGAAGGCAGGGGAATGGGACTAAAGGGGAGATTGGATCATCTCATGATGAAATGCTGGAGCCGACTCGATGGGCCGAATGGCCGACTTCTGCTCCTTTGTCTTATGGTCTAAACCCTCCCTAACAGCTCTAGCAAACCTGCTTGCAGGGATATTGGTTTTCCTTGGTTTCAGGTGTAACCTGTCTTTTTTTTTAAACAGATCCCAAAGATCCAGAAATCTGAAGCCCTGCCACCTGCACCAGTTCCTCAACCATGTGTTCATCGGCCAAATGATCCCATTCTTGCCCTTACTGGCACTGACGGCAATCCAGAGATTGCTTTTCTGCTTTCTACCTAGCTCCCTTCAGGACCTTCTCACCTTTCCTACCAATGAGCACCAAGACCTCGGCTGCTCACCACCCCTCCCCCCAACTTTTAGAATGCTGTGGACCTGATTTGAGACATCCCTGACCCTGAGAGGCAATATGCCATCTGGGTGTCTCTATCACATCCACAGAATCTTGTCTCTATTCCTCTAGCTATGAAATCTCCTATCACTACTGTTGTCCTCTTCACCTCTATTCTCTTCTGAGCCTCAGTGCCAGAGGCCTGGTTGTTGTGCCCTCTTCCCCACCCCCTCCCCTCCAGTAGGTAAACCCTCTCAACACTATCTAAATGGAAGTTTATTATTGAGGGGAATGTCCATAGGGATATTCTGTACTAGCTGGGCATTTCCCTTCTAACAATCACAGTTACCTGCCTCCTGCAACCTCGGGGTGACTACTTCCCTGTAATTCTTATCTATCACTACCTTGGTCTCCTGTATGACATGAAGATCATCGTACTCCAGTACTAGTTCCTTAACGCGTTCTCTGAGGACCAGTATTCCAGGAGGCTAGAGGTCCCAGAATTTCCATATCTTTCATACAGAACAAAACAGCAAAGGAGCCATGCTCATAGCACTAACTGTGCTCTAACAGATGAAAAATGGAGAAAAAAAATAGGAAGAAGAATTTGCCTAATACTTAGTTCTCAAACCTAATCTTGCCAAAGCTACACTGGCCTACTCAGTGTTCCCCCTGTTATATCCTGTCTTCTCCACCCCCCCCCCCCCCCAAACTAAGCAAGTGGCTGGGTGAATGGTGTAATTCTTCTGTAGCTTGGGGAAAGGGGAGGAAGCAACAGAGGTGGAGGTGGAAGTAGAGATGGGGAGTGGGTGGGAGGAATTTTAGGCCTTTTTGCATATGGACCTGATATGATATTGTCTCTCTTCCTTTAGTTCAGTCTTTCCTTCCTCTTTGTCCTGCTGAGTCACGGAGAGTCCCTACTCTCTCTTAGCTGTCCCACAGAGCCCTGTGTTGAGGATTTCCAGCACTGGTAAGTGGCACTGTCTCTCCTTTATCCCCCAGTCTCTCCATGGTCCCAGTCTTTCTCCACCCCCCCCCCCCCCAAACTGTTCCCACATCCCTCTGGATCTAGGAAAGATACCACCTCAAGGCTTATCCAAAATTAGCATTCTTCTGCTCAAACTGTGACAAAACGAGACAGACTACCTGACTCTCTGCTGGGCCTTGGTTCAGGGTACCTAGACATTTCTGCACCTCTCCCCCATACCTTCCCCCTTCCCTTCCCTTTCTCACAGTCTGTGTGATCTTGTGACTTCTTCAAAAGGATGGACATCATCTTCCTGGTGGCCCAGGAACTCTCGCAGACCCCAAAATCAAGCATGGCTGAACCCCTTCAGCTCCCTAGCAACTTGCTCTCGCTCTTCTGCCGGTACGTGGACAAGCAGACAGCCCACACGCTGGAGGACAAGATTGAGTAGGTATCCTCCACATCCAGTGCGGCTCCATTCACACCTGGTGTCAGGTACAGGGTGAAGCTCCCACCACACTATTCCATCACACATTCCCAGGCTCAGACACCAAGGCTCCCTCCACACTGTCCCATCACGTGGTGTATAAAGAGATGAGGGCTGCAGGGTAGCAAGTGGGTTACAGAAATGTGCATGGTGTAGAGAAAGGAGAATGTCACATTGACATGGAGGGTGTTACAAATAGGGAGGTGGTCATGGGGAAGTGGAGGGGTTTAGGGAGGGAGGAGGCTGTGGAGACGGGGAAGGGTCCGAAGTTTTCTGACACTACATCCCTTCCCTTTCTTTCCCACAGATTCAGCATATCCGATTCCTGTTCCCGAATGTAAACATTGCATGGGCCAGCTCCACAACCCCTACTCCTCTGTTGAACTGCAGAGATTTTTGCACCATTTTCCCCCTTGTCTGAGGCTCCCTCTCCCCTCTTGCTAATTTGGGGGTAATTGAAGAGATGGAGATGCAGCTGTGGGGGCTAGGAGAAAGGGCAGAGTGGGTAGGTGAAGGGGAGGGTGGTGGAAGGATTTCTAACAAGCTAGGGTATGGGGAGTCTGTACCTGCCCCACTATGGCTCACAGACCACACTCTGTGCAATAAAAGGCTTATTGGTTTCACCCTCTTCCTGTGTCTCTCTCCAGCTTTGGACTACCTCCTGTTGGGTACCTGGGATGGGTGGGAGAAGAAGAGAATGGGGAAATCCCCCCTTCAACCTCCTGGGACAGGTCATTCCACACATCCAGTGAAGATTCTCCCTGATCAGCTGGTAACAGGCACAAGATCAAGGGGATGGGACCCTGGAAACATCTGGAGACAATGTGGTTACGAATGAGAGAGTTTAATCAAGTAGGTGTGAGATGTTGCACTTTGGGAGGTAAAATGGAAAGTGTTAACATATGTTAACAAACTGTTAACATACAGAGGGATCTTGGGGTCCACATCCACAACTCATTGAAAGCAGTTGCACAAGTAGTTAAGGCATTCTTGCCTTTAGTTAAGGCATGGAGTTGAAGAGTCAGTAAGTCACATTACAGCTTTATAAAGCTCTGGTCAGATTACTTGCAAAGTTCAGTTCCTATATACCTCCACCCCCCACCAGGAAGGTCTCAAAGCTCTCCATTTCTTTTTGGAATTCAGACCTAACCAATTCCCCTCTACCACCACTCTTCTCTATCTAGCAGAATTAGTTCTTACTCTCAATAATTTCTCCTTTGGCTCCTCCCACTTCCTCCAAACCAAAGGTGTAGCCATGGGCACCCGTATGGGTCCCAGTTATGCCTGCCTTTTTGATGGCTTTGTGGAACAGTCCATGTTCCAAGTCTATACGGGTATGCATCTCCCTCTTTTCCTTCGCTACATTGACGACTGCATTGGCGCGACCTCCTGCACGCATGCTGAGCTCGTTGACTTCATTAACTTTGCCTCCAACTTTCACCCTGCCCTCAAACTTACCTGGTCCATTTCCGACAACTCCCTCCCCTTTCTTGATCTTTCTGTATCCATCTCTGGAGACGGCTTATCTACTGATATCTACTATAAGCCTACAGACTCACAGCTACCTGGACTATTCCTCTTCCCACCCTGTCTCTTGCAAAAATGCTATCTCCTTCTCACAATTCCTCCACCTGCGCCACATCTGTCGGGACGAAGGAGATGTCTTCCTTTTTTAAACAAAGGGGCTTCCCTTCTTCCACCATCAACTCTGCTCTCAAACGCATCTCTCCCATTTCCCGCACACCTGTTCTCACTCCATCCACCTACCAGCCCACTCAGGATAGTGTTCCCCTTGTCCTCACCTACCACCCCACCAGCCTCCAGGTCCAACAATAATTCTCTGTAACTTCCGCCACCTCTAACAGGATCCCACTACCAAGCACATCTTTCCCTCCCCCCCCCCCCCCTTTCTGCTTTCCGCAGGGATCACTCCCTACGTGACTCCCTTGTCCACTTGTCCCCCCCCATCCCTTCCCACCGATCTCCCTCCTGGCACTTATCCTTGTAAACAGAACAAGTGCTACACCTGCCCTTACACTTCCTCCCTCACCACCATTCACGGCCCCAGACAGTCCTTCCAGGTGAGGCGACACGTTACCTGTGAGTCGGCTGGTGTGGTATACTGTGTCCAGTGCTCCCAGTGTGGCCTTTTATATATTGGTGAGACCCAACGCAGACTGGGAGACTTTCGCTGAACACATACACTCTGTCTGCCAGAGAAAGCAGAATCTCCCAGTGGCCACACATTTTAATTCCATGCTCAATTCCCATTCTGATATGTCTATCCATGGCCTCCTCTACTGTTAAGATGAAGCCATGCTCAGGTTGGAGGAACAACACCTTGTTGGAGGCTGGGTAGCCTCCAACCTGATGGCATGAACACTGACTTCTCTAACTTCCATTAATGCCCCTCTTCCCTTCTTACCCCATCCCTGACATATTTAGTTTTTTTTTCTCTCTCTCTCTGCCTGTTCTCCATCTCTCTCTGGTGCTCCTCTCCCCCTTTCTTTCTCCTTAGGCCTCCCGTCCCATGATCTTTTCCTTTGTCCAGCTCTGTATCACTTTTGCCAATCACCTTCCCAGCTCTTAGCTTCATCCCACCTCCTGTGGTCTTCTCCTATCATTTCACATTTCCTCTTCCCCCTCCTACTTTCAAATCTCTTAGTATCTTTCCTTTCAGTTAGTCCTGATGAAGGGTCTCGGCCCAAAACATTGACAGCACTTCTCCCTATAGATGCTGCCTGGCCTGCTGTGTTCCACCAGCATTTTGTGTGTGTTGTTACTTGCAAAGTATTGCATTTACCTCTGGTTGCCCCATTATAGGAAGGGTGTGAAGGGGTTCACCAGGATACTACCTGCCTTGGAGGGCATGTGCTGTAAGGACAAACTTGGGTTGTTTTTTTCTGAAGGGTCAGAGGCTGAGGGGATACCTGAAAGAGGTTTGTTTTATTTATTATTTTTATGTTATTTATTTATTGATAATGTGTGGACAGAACCTTCTGGCTAAACCAACCACACAACACAGCAGCCCAACTATCTAACTCTAGCCTAGTTACTGGACAATTCACAATGACCAACTAACTAGTTTTTGGACTTTGGGAGGAAACCCATGCATTCACAGGGAGGACATACAGACTCCTTGAGGATGCTGTAATTGAACTCCTAATTGTAATAGCATCATGCTAACTGCTATGCTACTGTGGTGCCCTACCAAATTTAGATAGACAGAATCTTTCAACCCCACAGTGGAAATGTCAAAATGGTGTAGGGCAGATGTTAGGTGGGGGGGGGGGGGGGGGAATTTTTTTTTAAATATATAAACAGTGGTAGCTACCTGTAATGAGCCAGGGGAGGTAGTGGGTGCAAATCTGTGGTTTGAGTCAGGAAATGAAGGGATCTGGATCCTGTGCAGGCAGGAGTTTTGCTTAATTTAGCTTGTTTGCACACACTGGGCTGAAGGGCCTGTTCCTCATGCTGTGTTTCTGATGATATAGAAAGGTCTTGCTTTTGCAGAGCTTTCTTCTATCTCTCTCCACTACCTCGTCATCATGTGCCATGTCGTATGATGTGGGCGATCATATTCTCCATGACCATGATTGTTCTTAGCAAATCTGTCTATAGAAGTGGGTTGTCTCCTTCTGGGCAGTGTCTTTACAAGACAGGTGTCCCCAGCCATTATCAATTCTGTTCAGAGATTAACTGCCTGGCATCAGTCGTCACAAAACCAGGACTTGTGATATGTACTGACTGCTCATATGACCATCCACCACCTTCTCCTATGGCTTCATGTGACCCTGATCGGGGGCTAAGCAGGTGCTACACCTTGTTAGGTGTGTCCTAGGATTCTGAAGACAAGCTGCCTAGAAGAAAGGCCATACTGGATCTGGTGCTAGACAATGAACCAGGTCAGGTATCTGGTCTCCCAGAGAATCAGAATTTCAGAGACATAGACATTTACCATAACCTTGGACAGGGATAGGAGCAGAGGGTATTTAAGGGGGAATTATGATGCTATTAGGCAGGAACTTGGAAGTATAAATTTGGAACAGATGTGCTTGGAAAAGCACAATGATAACGTGCAGTCTGTATAGGGAGTACTTGCATGGGGTTCTGAATAGATTTGGCCCTTTGAGATAGAAAGAATCACAGGATGAAGGAACCACAGTGATGAGATGGCAACATCTAGTCAAGCGGAAGAAAGAAGCTTAAAGTTTTGGAAATAAGGATCAGACAAGGCTCAAGAGCAGGGGTTCCCAACCTTTTTTTATGCCATAGTCCCCTACCATTAACCAAGGGGTCCGTGAACCCCAGGTTGGGAAGGGTTGGCAAGATAGCCAGGAAGGAACTGAAGAATGAATAGGCTTGGAAGAGCTGGAAAGTAATGTGAGAAGGCATTGGTGAATGGAATTGTAGAAACACCAAGGCATTCTGCACATATGTGAAGAACTGGAGGATGGCCAGAATTGAGGGTAGGACCAATCAGATAGTAGAAGAAACCTATGCCTGGAGCCAAAGGAGGTCCTTAATAAATACTTTCCTTAAATATTCACCAATGATATGGGCCTTGCTGAGAGTGAGCTTGGCGTAAAACAGACTGGTATGCCAGGACATCTTGATGTTTAAGAGGATCTGCTGGAGATGTGAAAGACATTCAAATAAACAAATCCCTAGGGCTGAGTAGGATATACTCCAAGTTACTGTGGGAAGCGGGGAAGAGATTACTGCACCATTGCTGATTACCTTTGCGTCCTCACTGGCCATAGTAGTACAGATAATTAGTCCATGCCAAACATCATTCTTTCGTCCAAGTAGGGGTAACCCTAGGAATTATAGATTAGTGAGTCTTGCTTCAACTTGTTGGATGATTCTTAGAGACAGAATTTATGACCTTTTGGGGAAGCACAATCTAAGTAAGGATAGTCAGCATGCCTTTGTGAGGGGCAGGGTTTTTTTTTCTTTTGAAGATGTGGCAAAGTGCATTGATGTGGATCGAGCAGTGGATATGGATTTATAATAAGGTATATTATGGATAATGTTGTTCCTTACCGCACCTTGTTTCTTCAGCAACAAGACAGCAACTTGCTTCTTTAGCATTTCTGTGTTTTTTTTTACGAGGCCAAGTTGCTAGCTCAATATTCAACCCAACACTAATGGGAAGTGTGTAAAGAGTCATCTGGATTTGAACCCAAGACCACTCACGTCAGAGTCTGGTGTTGATGCCACTATGCCACCATCCAGCTAAAATTGATCTTAGAGTAGGTTAAAAAGTAAGCACAACGTTGTGGGCTAAAGGGAATTTACTATGCTATAGTGTTTTATGTTCTATTTCCAATGCACTAGAATATAAAATCATGGATGTAGTTCTCTTTAAGGTGCTGGTCAGGCTGCACTTGCAATATTGACCAGATTCCTCTTGGTAGGCAATCCAGGCTGAGTTGTAAATTTGGCTTTGGCACAAGTTTAGCCATAGAAAACACAAGAGTAGGGCTGAAGGCCTGTGACCAGTGGTGTTCATGGTCCACTGTTAGGGGAACAGAGGTGGCCAGGTTAAGTAGTTTTAAATTTCTTGGTGTTAACATATCAGAGTATCTGTACTGCAACCACCATTTAAGTGCCATCACAAAGAAGGCATAGCAGCATAACTTTGCTTAGAAGTTTGCATAGATTCAACATGTTACAAAAAACCTTTGACCGTCTTCTAAAGATGCACAGTGGGTAGTATACTAACTGGTTGCATCACAGTCCAATGCCCAGGAAAGGAAGTCAACAGAAGGTGTTTGACACAGCCCATTCCATCACAGGCAGAAACCTCCCCACCATTGAGTATATTTACATGGAGCACTGTCACAGAAAAGCAGCATCCATCATCAAAGCCATGCTGCCTTCTTAATACTACCGTTGGACAGGAACAGAAGCCTTGGGTCCTGCACCATCAGGTTCAGGAAGTTATCAAGCTTCTGAACTGGTGTGGATAACTTCAATCACCAATAATTTGAACTGATTCTCCAGACTCACTTTAAAGGAATCTTTGCAACTGGTGTTCTTGGTTTATTTTTTATTTGTAGTTCATTTTTTGCACAGTGGTTGTTTTCAGTCTTGTATAAATTTTCATAAATTCTACTGTAATTCTTCCCATACGTGCCTTCAAGAAAATGAATCTCAAGGTAATATGTGATAAATATGTACTTTGATAAAACATCTCTGAAATATATTTGTTTCACAGAAATTGGTGTTGGAACATTGTGCTATCAATGGTAGCCCCCTTAATAGAATTAAAGTACAGAGGGATCCTGGGATCCAGGTCCATAGTTCACCGAAAGTGGCAATGCAAGTGATAAGGTGGCAATGAAGATGTATGGCATGCTTTCCTTCATTGGTAGGGGTGTTGAGTACAAGAAAGGTCATGCAGCAGCACACCTAAACTTTAGTCACACCATACTTGAAGTACTGTTTCTGATTCCAGTTGCCCCACTGCAGGAAGGATATGGAGATGGTGGAGAGGGCACAGATTGCTACCTGGATTAGAGGGTATGAACTCTAAGGCAGAGGTTGGACAAGCTTGGATTGTTTTCACTGGAGGCTGAGGTGAGACTTGGTAGGGTTTTTTTAAATTGAAAGGCATAGATAGAATAGACAGAATCTTCTCCCCAGGATGGAAATGTCAAACACTACAGGAAATGCTTTTAAGGTTACAGCAGACTGAAAAGCTTGAGTGTATAGATATTAAGAAAGAGGATGTGCAGGAGCTTCCAGAAAGCATCAAGTTGGATAAGTCACCGGGACTGGATAAGATCTACTCCAGGCTACTGTGGGAGGTGAGGGAGGAAATTGCTGAGCCTCTGTTGATGATATTTGTATCATCAATGGGGACAGGAGAGGTTCCGGAGGATTGGAGGGTTGCAGATGTTGTTCCCTTAATCAAGAAAGGGAGCAGAGGTAGCCCAGGAAATTATAGACCAGTGAGTCTTACTTCAGTGGTTGGTTAGTTTATGGAGAAGATCCTGAGAGGCAGGATTTATGAACATTTGCAGAGGTATAATATGATTAGGAATAGTCAGCATAACTTTGTGAAAGGCAGGTCATGCCTTGCAAGTCTGATTGAATTTTTTGAGGATGTGACCAAACACATTCATGACGGTAGAGCAGTAGATGTAGTGAAAACACAAAAATACAACTGCAGATGCTGTGGATCAAAGAATACGTACACAATGCTGGAAGAACTCAGCAGGTCAGGCAGCATCTGTGAGAAAAGAGTAGCCAATGTTTCCGGCCAAGACCCTTCATCAGGAATCGGGGGGGAAGAGAGGACCGAAGCCCAGTAATAGAGATAGGGGAGGGGGAAGGGCTAGAGGTGCCAGGTGGAAAACCAATCAGAGGAAAGATAAAGGGGGGAGGGGATAAGCATGAAAGAACTGTAGAGATAAAGGAGCAGAAAGTTGAAAGGGGAGAGAGGCAGAGAGGGACCTGGGATAGGGGAGGGAGAGGGAATTACCATAAATTGGAGAATTCAATGTTCATACCACCAGGCTGGAGGCTACCCAGACGGTAGATGAGGTGTTGCTCCTCCAACCTGAGTTTGGCCTCATCATGTAGTGTACAGTAAATGGATTTCATCAAGGCATTTGACAAGGTACCCCATGCAAGGCTTATTGAGAAAGTAAGGAGACATGGGATTGAAGGGGAAATTGCTTTGTGGATCCAGAACTGGCTTGCACACAGAAGGCAAAGAGTGGTTGTAGACTGGTCATATTCTGCATGGAGGTTGGTGACCAGTGGGTTGCCTCAGGGATCTATTCTGGCACCCCTACTCTTTGTGATTTTTATAAATGACCTGGATGAAGAAGTGGAAAGATGGGTTAGTAAGTTTGCTGATAATACAAAGGTTGGAGGTGTTGTGGATAGTGTGGCGGGCTGTCAGAGGTTACAGTGTTGATAGGATGCAAAAATGGGCTGAGAAGTGGCAGATGGAGTTCAACCCAGGTAAGTGTGAGATGATTCATTTTGGTAGGTCAAATATGATGACAGAATATAGTATTAATGGTAAGACTCTTGGCAGTGTGTAGGATCAGAGGGATCTTGTGGTCTAAGCCCATAGGACACTAAAGACTGCTGCACAGGTTGACTCTGTGGTTAACAAAGCACAGTGTGTTGGCTTTCATCAATCATGGGATTGAGTTTAGGAGCCCAGAGGTAATGTTGCAGCTATATAGGACCCTGGTCAGACCCCACTTGGAGTACTGTGCTCAGTTCTGGTCACCTCACTATAGGAGGGATGTGGAAACCATAGAAAGGGTGCAGAGATTTACAAAGATGTTGCCTGAATTGGGAACAATGCCTTATGGGAATAGGTTGAGTGAACTCTGCCTTTTTTTCCTTGGAGCGACAGAGGATGAGAGGCATTGTGTGGATATTCAGAGGTTTTTTTTCCCCAGGGCTGAAATGGCTAGCATGAGAGGGCACAGGTGCTTGAAAGTAGGTACAGGAGTAGATATTAGGGGTAAGTTTTTCTCACACAGAGTGGTGAGTGTGTGGAATGGGCTGCCGGTGACAGTGGTGGAGGCGGATATGATAGGGTCTTTTAAGAGACTCCTAAACAAGTAAATGGAGCTCAGAAAAATAGAGGGTAATTTCTCACATAAGGACATGTTCAGCACAGCATTGTGCACTGAAGGGCCTGTGTTGTGCTGTAGGTTTTCTATGTTAGGCAGCAAGCATATTTTTTAACTGAGTTGTGGATGTCTTCATTAGGTTAGCTGGGATAGCAACAGAAGGAGGTAATTCATTGAGATAGATACATGAATATGAAGGTAATGGAAGGATATGGGTGATAGACAGGAAGATGTAGTGTAAATTGACAGCAAGATCAACACATTGTGGGCCTAATAGCTTATCCAGTTGCACTGCTCTGCACTGTATTATGAGCTATCTGTGGTCCCATTTCAAAGGAAGGATGTGTTGGCTCAAAAGGGGATCCAGAGGAAAGTTCACAAGAATTATCCCAAAATGATCTTTCATATACTATGAGTGGGCCTGTACTCCATGGAGTTCAGAATGATGATGATGGGGGGGGGGGGGGTCGTCTAATTGTAACCTCCCAGATACTGAAAGAGCTGTATACAGTGGACTTTGAGAAGGAGTCTCCATTTGTGAGACAGTCTGGGAACCAAGCGCACAGCCTCAGAAAAGAAACATTGCTTTAGAACAGAGATGGAGAAGAATTTCTTCAGCCAGATAGTGATAGTGTAACTGTGGAATTAATTGCCACAGAGAGCTGCAAAGGCCAAGTCATTTGATGTGTTTATAGCAGAGATTGATAGGTTCTTGATTAGTAAATGGGTTAAGGATTACAGGGGAGAAGGCATAAGAAAGATGTTGAGATAAGTGAGCCACATCCAATAGGGAACACTCTGGATCAGCCAAACAGCCTTATTCTGCTCCTGTACTTTATAGTGTTATGAACTTTACCAAAAACCATTGTTGATCTGCAGGAAGGAGGGAGGAACCACCATGGGAGAGGGGTGTAGCAAAAGAAGGGGGAAGGTGAGGAGGCAGTTTCAGGATTGGAGGGGCAAGGCTGAAGGGAATGCCAAGGAAGAGGAGACAACAGAAGGAGAAGGAGAGGTGTGGATGGAGCAAATAGTAAGGAGCAAGTACATTGGGAGAGGGGAGTGAGGACAGGATGCTGCAGAATAGGAATGGTGCAGAGGGAGAGAGCAGCGAGGATCGATTGCCGGGGGTGGGGAGCAAGGCCTGGCAGAGCAGCACTGGAGAGGGAAAGATAAAGAAGGGGTGTAGAGCTTTTGAAAAGGTGAGGTGTGATGCAAAGTTGGGGGGGGAGGCGATGAGGGATGGAGTGCAGGAGGAAGAGGGGTGCTGAGGGAGGGAGCACCAAGGGGAAGGAGTATTGAGGGGTCATGGAGGTGCACAGGGAAGGAAAGGCAAAAAGGAAGGAACACCATGGGACAAGAGTGGCGAGGAGGGAGAAAGCGCTGTGGGAAAGGGATGATGCAGAGGGCGGGAGTTCTGAAGTGAAAGCAGTGGTGAAGATGGAGCACCACACAAATCTCCTTATCCATCGATCACTCTAATGTGGGTGAGATCTGAACCTTCCCTCATTGAATGTGCATGAACATGAAGCAAGTGGACAGAAAGACAGACCTCTTCAGCAACAGCAGGAACTTAGTGTAAGCCACTGCGTGACAAGCTTGCAGATACAACTCTGCTATCTCTGAACTATCTTGCACGCTTGACAAGCCAGTAGTAGCCACAAATAAGTGGTTCAAACACTCTGCTCATGCTCATCCTTTTACAAGATTTATTGATTCTGTTCAGCTCTCTCTCTGGGTAAGTACATACTTGCCCCTCTCTAATCCCCTTTAGCCTGTGATCCCCTCCAGCACTTTTCTCCCCCCCCAGTGTCTGTGACCCCATTCCCCTCCCACAACCCTCTCCCTCTCCTTCCCTGTCTCTGCAGCCCCACCTCCCCATCTACGTGAACTCCTCCCATCTCTGTAATATCTTCTCCCTCACCTGTAGCCCTGTCCATCTCTAATTCCCCAGCAATCCCTACACCTTCCCCATCTCTTTAACCTTATTTCAGTAACTCAGCACTAACATACATGGAACTCCCTCCTGAGCATCCCATCCATCCCTCCCTCCTTCACTTCTTTTTGTGTAGTGGGGAGGGGGATAATTTTTTTCTTTGAATGGGTGTTACATGGTTTTTCTCAAAAGCACTCCCACTCACCGAGTGCTGGACCATTGACAAAGCCTGGGTCTCGGCTGATGGAGGGTTAAATTTTGGAGGAAGGAAGTCAGCTCTGTTTTAGATGAAAACACAGATATCCAGGTGACAGACATCTCTGCCCAAGACCTTGCTTGCTGTTCTGAACCATTCTGAAGGTGAGTTTGATTTGTCTTGTCCTCAACACTCCCCCTGAATGTGCCCCAAACTATTTGCGGGGTGAGGTGGAGGGAAGAGGGAGAGGTTACAAATAGTGATAGAAGAATGGGGATAGAGGGAGGAAGCAAAGATGGGAAGGAGAGTGAAAAATGAGATAGTTGGAAAAGAAGCACGGATCACGAGAGATTTAGATAGAATGGAGATAGGAGAGGAGGAGGTAGGCAGGTTAAGAAATGGAAAAAGTGATAAAGGTGGAGAGGAGTGTGAAAGGCAGGGAGAGAATTAGTGAGAGGAGCAGAAGAGGAAAAAAGCAATAGGGCAAAAAGTCAAAAAGACATGGGAGAAAGAGAGACAAAGAAGAGGGAGGAGAGATTATGAGATGGGAAGAGAGGAGAAAGGCAAGCAGGAATAGAGTTGCAGATAGAGAGCAGGAGAGAGAACGATGGGAGTCAGAGTGACAGTGACTAGAAGTGAAGAGAGATGGGTAGCATCCAAAAATATTGAGAACCTGTTCTTGTTATTATAGAGCTGTTGCAAAGTTAGCAGATAATATCTGTCTTTACAAGTAACCACAGTTTTAAGTGTCTGCTGTAACACAAAGTTAATACCATGCAACTTTCATCAGCCTGTCTCGGAGTGCAAAGAGGGGAGCATTGGGTCAGCAGTGATCTCAAGTGAGTTGGCATTTTTGTACTTTTTGGAAGAAATGTTGGTTGAAGAGTGAGGAAGATTGAAGATTTTGGAAATGGGGCAGAATGTCGAATGGAATTTAATCTAGGCAAGTATGAGGTGTTGCAATTTGAGAGGTCAAATCTAAAGGGAATATGTACAACAAATGACAAGAGCTTTGATATATAGCATTATTAGCTCCCTGAAAGTGGCCACACAAGTAAAGAAGATTGGTAAAGAAGGTGCACAGTGTGCTTTTCTTCACTGATCAGGGTGTTGAATACGAGTTGAGAGTAATATTGTAGCTGGATAAAACATTGATTAGGCTGGGAGTATTGTGTGCATTTCTGGTCACACCATTGGATGTGGAATCTTTGAAAAGGATGCATAAGGGGTTTGCCAGAGTGCTGCCAGGATTAGAAGGCATGTACTATAAGGAAGAGGTTGGATAAACTTGAGCTGTTTGCTCTAGAGTAGGAGAGGCTGAGGGAAGACCTGATGTAAGTTTATAGTACAGGTATGGGTGTCATAAACTTAATCACCCAGGTTGGAAATGTTAAAATATGGTGGGCAGAGGTTTAAGGTGAATAAATGTTAAGGGGTGGGGGAGGAAAATGTGGTTAATGTTTAAACAGAATGTGTGTGGGTATGATTTTTTTAAAAACAGTCGTAGGTAATACAACATGCTTTTAAGAGACTTTTAGATTCACACATGAATGTACACAGAACAGAGAGATGCAGGTCAATGCTAACAGAAGGGATTTAGCTGAATTCAACATTATGGTTAGCACAGACCCAATGGAGCGAAGTTCCTGGCCAGTGCTCCAGATATGTTGAAAGGAGAAGGTCGTTGGGCTGAAGTCAAGCTGTCATTAAGAATGTATAATGTTCTTAAGCAGAAATGGGAAGGACTGGAGAGGAAGGAGAGGGCAATGAGACCAGTCATTGTAGAAGAGGAAGTACACGGAGAACCGCAGGGCTGGGAGGGCAAAAAGTAAGGAGGGGGAGGGCTAATATGCAAGTAGTTCAGGAGGGAGGGTTCAGTGCAAACTGCACTCTCCCTCTCCTATCTGGTCCCTCAGTCACAAAATTTTCTCCATCCCCTCACCCTCTTGCACAGCCTTTACTCCTTCCCTGGCCCTCCTCATATTCCCCAAACTCTTCCTCTCCCCCCCTCCACACTCAACACCCTCTTGCTCTCCATCTTTTCACCCCCCCAAACAATGCTTTCTCTAGTTCCTCCCCTCTGCCTCTCCCTTTTCCCCAATCTCACTTTCCTCTGCACTCAGCCTACATTCTCTCTTCCTGTCACCATCCACTTCTACCACTTTATCCCATCCCACCTCTCTGCACACAATTGCCCCTCTCCTCACTTTCTCTATTCTTTCCCGTCTGTCTCTGACTCTCCCTCCACTCTCAATCTATTTCCACTTTCCTCTCTCTCCACTCCTTCACCCCTCTCCTCACGAAAAGCACGATTTAACTCTGTATACCCTGTCTAGTGTCAGAGAACAAGAAACTATCCGATAACATCGCTGTTTGCATTTCACATTCAGTGTCAGATGATCTTATCTATGCCTCTGTACGAACAGAAACTCTGCATGTCCCCACTTCCTCTCTCTCCTACTTCTCACACTCTCCTCTTGCCAGCCCAGCATTTTCTCTCCATTTAGCCCCCCTGCATCTCCCCACTCTCTCACTCCCATCTCAACTCCTTCAACTTCCTGTACTCTCCCACCATCCTGTCTTCTCACCACCTCCTTCTCCCCTATCCCTCCACTCTCGCCCCTTCTGCCAGACCCCTCACCTTTTCCTTCTGCTCTCGTACTCCTCTTGCCGCCTTCCTGATCTCCTCTCATGCCCCTCTAACACATCCTGTCTCCCTTTCCACCTCTTCCTCCACTTTGTTTCTCTCCGACTCTCTCCCCTTTATCTCTTTGCCCTCATTCCACCTTCTTACCCCTCTCTCCACTCACTTAAAATCTTTTGCTTTGGCTCTGTACTCACTAGAATTTAGAAGGATGGGGGGGGGGGGTCTCATTGAAACGCTTTGAATGTTGAATAGCCTAGACAGAATAGATGTGGAAACAATGTTTTCCATGGTGGGGGTAGTCTAGGACAAGAGGGCCTCTGGATAGAGGGTGTTCCATTAAAAACGGATGCAGAGAAATTCCTTTAGCCAGAGGGTGATGAATTTGTGGAATTTGTTACCACAGGCAGCTGTGGAGGCCAGGTCGTTGGGCACATTTAAGGCAGAGCTTGACAGGTTCATCAAAGGTTACGAGGAGAAGGCTGGTGAATGGGGTTGAGGAGGGAAATAATCATGTAGCTATGATTGCATAGCAATCGAGCATCGCATCGAGCAGACTCGATGGGCCAAATGGCCTAATCCTGCTCCTTTGTCTTATGGTCACCTACCCATGCCAGTTCTTTTCAAATTTTTATTATTATTATCCAAAATACAAGAGTACATTGAAGTAAGTACCACTTACAAAGGGAAAAAAAACATTAAAGATTGAAAAAATGGTGACACAAAAAAGAAAAGAAAAAAAAACCTAAAGCAAGAAAAAAGTGACAAAACAAAAATCCCATTAGGTGATCAACCCCGGAGCCATGTGTCATACAAAAAACTTCTAAAGATAAACATCCAAACCGCCAGCAAAAAAAATACCAAAATTTATAATTAGATCATGAAGAAAATCTAGCAATTAACTCAAATGGTAATAACAAGCAAATGAACCCAACTTTTCTCAAAATCAAACATAGGTTTGAAGGTTTAACTTCTAATTTTCTCCAAACTAAGACATAACATCATTTGAGAGAACCATTATGACAGAGTGGGAGCTAACGTATCCTTCCACTTCAACAAAATGGCCCTCTCAGCTATCAATGTAACAAACACAGTAACATGTTGGTCAGATAAAGAAATACCACGAGTCGAGATGCAACTCCTAAGGGACCGTGTTAGGGAACTGGAGCTGCAGCTCAATGACCTTCGTCTGGTC
This sequence comes from Hypanus sabinus, assembly GCF_030144855.1. NCBI lineage: Eukaryota > Metazoa > Chordata > Chondrichthyes > Myliobatiformes > Dasyatidae > Hypanus > Hypanus sabinus. The sequence continues at coordinate 166,918 of NC_082732.1, read as the reverse complement.
AGGGAGAGTGAGGAGGTGATAGAGAGGAGTTACAGATAGGTGGTCACTCCGGGGCCACAGGGGACAGAGAAATGGGTCACATTAGGGCAAAAAGTCAAAAAGACATGGGAGAAAGAGAGAGACAAAGAACAGGGAGAGGGAGGTGAGATGCAGTAAAAGGGAAGAGATTATGAGATGGGAAGAGAGGAGAAAGAGGCAAGCAGGAATAGAGTTGCAGATAGAGAGAGAATGATGGGAGACAGAGTGAAAGAGACTAGAATCAGGTACTAGAGAGTACCCCTTGACAATAAGTACTCCTGTTTGAATTCTGTTGTGGGGGGTGTACAGCCTACCTGTGGGAAGCGACAATGGACGTGCCTCTGGCACAGAGTCTGGCCCTGTGGCTCAGAAGGGTAGGGAAAGGAAGAGGAAGGCAGTAGTGATGGGGGACTCTATAGTCAGGGGTTCAGACAAGTGATTCTGTGGACGCAGGAAATAAACTCGGATGGTAGTTTGCCTCCCAGGTGCTAGGGTCTGGGATGTTTCTGATCGCATCCAAGATATCCTGCAGAGGGAGGGAGAACAGCCAGAGGTTGAGGTATGTCACGGGTAGGAAAAGGGAAGAGGTCCTGAAAGAAGACTACAGGGAGTTAGGAAGGAAGTTGAAAAGCAGGACCTCAAAGGTAGCAATCTAGGGATTACTGCTGGTGCCACGGGACAGTGAGAATAGGAACAGAATGAGGTGGAGGATAAATGTGTGGCTGAGGATTGGAGAAGGGGGCAGGGATTCAGATTTCTGGATCATTGGGAACTCTTTTGGGGCGGGTGTGACCTGTACAAAAAGGACGGGTTGCATTTGAATCCCAGGAGGACCAATATCCTGGCGGGCAGGTTTGATAGAACTGTTGGGGAGGGTTTAGTACATGGAACCACGATGTTGTGACTGTTACTGAAACTTGGTTGGAGGAAGGGCAGGATTGGATGATGCAGGTCCCGGGGTTCAGGTGTTTTAAAAGGAATAGGGTGGGAAGTAGAAAAGGTGGAGGAGTGGCATTGCTGGTCAGGGATAGTATCACAGCTATAGAAAGGGAGGACAGTGCAGAAGGAGTGTCCACAGAGTCAGTCTGGGTGGAAGTCAGAAATAGGAAGGGATCAATCACTGTCCTGGGAGTAATCCATAGGCTCCCAAATAGCCCTCGGGACACTGAGGAGCAGATAAGCAGGCAGATTTTATAATGGTGCAGGAAATACAAGGTTGCAGTTATGGGTGATTTCAACTTCCCTCATATTGACTGGCGCCTCCTGAGTGCAAGGGGGATAGATGGGGTTGAATTTGTCAGGTGTGTTCAAGAAGGATTCCTTGTGGACCAACCGACAAGAGGAAAGGCTAACTGGATCTGGTTCTGAGTAATGAACCTGGTCAGGTGACAGACTTCTTGGTAGGAGAGCATTTTGGTGAGAGTGACCACAACTCCCTTAGCTTCTGCATAGCTATGGAAAGGGATAAAATCAGATGAAATGGTGAAGTGCTTCACTGGGGAAGGGCTAACTTTGAAGGGATGAGGCAGGAACTAGCGAGAGTTAATTGGAAACAGATATTCAAAGGGGAAAGCACAGAGGCAATGTGGGAGAAGTTTAGGGACCACTTGAGCTGGGTTCAGGGTAGGTTTGTCTCACTGAGGCAAGGAATAAATGGTAGGAAAAGGGAACAGTGGCTGACAAAACGTGCAAGGCAACTCCGTCAAGGGGAAAAAGGAAGGGGCTTATGAGAAATATAGGGTAGCCAGAAAGGAGCTAAAGAAAGGACTTATGAGTGCTTGAAGGGGGCATGAGAAGGCCTTGGCTTGTAGGATTAAGGAGAACCAACGTGTTTTATGCGTATGTGAAGAATAGGATGACGAGAACGAAGGTGGGACCGCTAAAGAATAAAGAGGGCAACATGTGCCTGGAAGCGGAGGAGGTTGGGGAGGTCCTAAATGAATACTTGGCTTCAGTATTCACAAGTGAAAAGGATTTTAATCAGGATGAGGTCAAAGTAAAGTGGGCCTATGTGCTGGACAATGTGGAGATTAAGGAAGAAGTGCTGGATCTTCTTAAAAACATTAAGATTGATAAATCCCCAGGGCCAGATATGATACACCCCAGGCTGTTGTGGGAATTGAGAGAAGAGATCGCAGGAGCATTAGCTATGATCTTTGAATCTTCTTTGGCTACAGGGGAAGTGCTGGAGGACTGGAGAATGGCAAATATTTAAAAAAGGTAATGGGGAGAAACCTGGGAACTATAGACCAGTGAGTCTTACGTCAATGGTATGCAAACTACTGGAAAGGATTCTTAAGGATAGGATCTACGAGCATTTGGAGTACAGTCTACTCATGAATAGTCAACATGGCTTTGTGAGGGGAAGATCATTTGAATTTGAATTTTTTGAAGAGGTAACAAAAGAAATTGATGTGGGTAGGGCAGTGGATGTGGTCTACATGGATTTTAGCAAAGCATTTGACAAAGTCCCTCACAAGAGACTCGTGCAGAAAGTCATGAGGCATGGGATAAGTGGAACCTTGGCTGTTTGGATAAAAAATTGGCTTAAAGGAAGAAAGCAGAGGGTAGTTGTGGAAGGAAAGTATTCTGCCTGGAGGTCGGTGACTAGTGGAGTGCTGCAGGGATCCGTCCTGGGACCCCTGCTATTTGTGATTTTTATAAGTGTCCTGGATGTAGAGGCAGAGGGATGGGTGAGTAAGTTTGTGGATGACACAAAGATTGGAGGAGTTGTGGATGGAGCTGTAGGTTGTCGAAGGTTACAAGAGGATATAGACAGGCTGCAGAGTTGGGCAGAAAAAGATGGAGTTCAATCTGGACAAGTGTGAGGTGATGCATTTTGGAAGGACAAACCAGAAGACTGAGTACAGGATTAATGGTCAGTTACTTAAGAATGTGGATAAACAAAGGGATCTTGAGGGATGTATGGATTTGAACCCCAAGGTTGCTGCACAGGTTGATAGGGTAGTTAAGAAGGCCTATGGGATGCTAGGCTTCATTAACAGGGGTATTGAGTTCAAGAGTAGAGAGGTCATGTTGCAACTCTACAAATCTCTGGTGAGACCACACTTAGAGAATTGTGTTCAATTCTGGTCACCTCATTATAGGAAGGATGTGGAAGCTACAGAGAGGGTGCAGAGGAGATTTACCAAGATGTTGCCTGGTTTGGAGAAAGCAAGGTTAGCAGAGCTGGGACTTTTCTCTTTGGAGTGTAGAAGAATGAGAGGGGACTCGATAGAGGTCTACAAGATTATGAGAGGCATAGATGGGGTGGATAGTCAGTACCTGTTTCCCAGGGCACCAATAGCAAACACCAGAGGGCATATGTACAAAATTAAGGGAGGGAAGTTTAGGGGAGACATCAGGGATGATTTTTTTTACACAGAGGGTTGTGAGTGCCTGGAATGACTTGCCAGGGATGGTGGTGGAGGCTAAAACATTAGGGGTATTTAAGAGCCTCTTGGACAGGCACATGGATGAAAGGAAAATGGAGGGTTATGGGGTAGTGTGGGTTTAGTACTTTTTTTAAGGATTGTATGGGTCAGCACAACATGGAGGGCTGAAGGGCCTGTACTGTGCTGTAGTGTTCTATGGTTCTATATTTTGTGGTATTATTCCAAAGAGCACTGTTAATTTGTTAGGTTGTAAATTAATTTTAAGTGCATCAGAAAATGTAGAAAAAAACTGACTTCCAAAACTGTTCCAGTATAGAACAAGACCAAGATGTGTGTCAGTGTAGCTGCCTCAGTTTTACATCTATCACAATAACTGTCAACATCAAGAAAGATGTTAGACAATCTCTCCTTTGTCAAATAGTAACGATGTACAATTTTAAATTGAATCAATGAATGACTAGCACAAATCAAGGAAGAGTTAACCAACTTCAAGATCTGCATCCATTATAAAAGTCAAATTAAGTTTCTTTTCCCAATCTTGTTAATCTTGAAGAAAGGGTACTTATCCTATTGTAATAACAAATTATAGATTCTCCCAATGGAACCCTTCATCGGAGGGTTCATACTCATAATAGTATCCAACAAGTCGGCCTCTAATATGCAAGGAAAATTACTTAAATATTTTTGTAAGAAATGTCTAACTTGAAGGTATTGTAAGAAGTATGAATACTCATGCCAGTTCAATGACAGTGTGCATTCTGTTAGCGTACTTGGTATTCTTCCACTAACCGAATTGGTTTATCTTTCTGTGGTTTGTCATATACTCAAGGTCCATTGGCATAACGTTGCACAAACACTTAGCAAAGCACTCTGGTACAGTACAAGCTCCATTTTGTTACAGACAAAATGTCATTTTGCTTCAAGTATATTTCCACAATTCCCCAAAGGTTAACTTGCAGATTGAGTCAGTGGTAAGAAAGCAAATTTAAAAGCAAAAGGTTAAAGGTATTCCTTTTGACAGAACTAGGAAATAAAAGCAAGGTTCTATAAGGCATGGGCCAGACTGCAGAGTATTAAGAGCAGTGCTGGGGCCCTTTATCAAAGAAAAGATGTGCTGACAGTGGAAAGGCTCCAGAAGAGATTTACAGGAATGATTCTGGGAATGGAAGGGTCAATGTACATGCACTTAATTTCTCTGGGCCTATATGCACTGGAGTTTAGAATGATGGGAATCTCATGGAAGTCTACTGAATATAAAGGGGAGTGGGGAGGTACAGATGATGGCAATGGGGTTGGGGGGAGAGGCAGTATGGTAGGGTATTGCCAGGCACAATGCTTTACTATACCAGTGACCAAGGTTCAAATATTGCTGCTGCTGCTGCTGCTCGTTAAGAGTTTGAATGTTCTCCCCTTGAGGGCATGCATTTTCTCCGGCTGTTCCAGTTTCCTCCCACAGTCCAGAGACATACAGATCAGTAGGCAAATTGGTCATTAATGACATTGAGGAGAGGTGGAGATGCAGAGCAAGAATGGAGAGAGAGGAAGTAGAAGAGAGAAGTGGGAAGGAATCTAGGTGATGTAGAGTGGTTTGGAGAAGGGAATGGGGGAGTGGTGGGGCGGAAGAGTTCTCTCGAGTAGACAGTGACCAGCCTCTGCCCTCCCTTCTCTCACCTCCTCAATCCCTTCACCCACCCCCACTGCCACCCTCCCGCCATCCCCAATTCCCACTCTCCTCTTCCCGCCATCCCCTCCCACCCCCCACTCTCCCCTCCCTCCACTCCTACCAACCCCTCCACCCCAACCACTCTCCCCCATCCCCTCCACTCTCCCCCTCCACCCCTACCCACTCCTCCCGCCAACATCTCCAACCCCCTCCACCCCAACCACTCTCCCACTCCCGCCATCCCATCCACCCCTACCCACTCCTCCTCCTGCCATCAACTCCAACCCCCTCCACTCTCCCCTCCCTCCACTCCTACCAACCCCTCCACCCCAACCACTCTCCCCCTCCCGCCATCCCCTCCACTCTCCTTCTCCACCCCTACCCACTCCTCCTGCCATCATCTCCAACCCCCTCCACCCCAACCACTCTCCCCCTCCCGCCATCCCCTCCACTCTCCCCCTCCACCCCTACCCATTCCTCCTCCTGCCATCATCTCCAACCCCCTCCACTCTCCCCTCCCTCCCCTCCACCCCTACCCACTCCTCCTCCCGCCATCATCTCCAACCCCCTCCACTCTCCCCTCCCTCCCCTCCACCCCTACCCACTCCTCGTCCCGCCATCATCTCCAACCCCCTCCACTCTCCCCTCCACCCCTACCCACTCCTCGTCCTGCCATCATCTCCAACCCCCTCCACTCTCCTCTCCCTCCCCTCCACCCCTACCCACTCCTCCTCCCGCCATCATCTCCAACCCCCTCCCCTCCACCCCTACACACTCCTCCTCCCGCCATCATCTCCAACCCCCTCCACTCTCCCCTCCACCCCTACCCACTCCTCGTCCTGCCATCATCTCCAACCCCCTCCACTCTCCCCTCCCTCCCCTCCACCCCTACCCACTCCTCCTCCCGCCATCATCTCCAACCCCCTCCCCTCCACCCCTACACACTCCTCCTCCCGCCATCATCTCCAACCCCCTCCACTCTCCCCTCCCTCCCCTCCACCCCTACCCACTCCTCGTCCTGCCATCATCTCCAACCCCCTCCACTCTCCCCTCCCTCCCCTCCACCCACTCCTCGTCCCGCCATCATCTCCAACCCCCTCCACTCTTCCCCCTCTGCTCCCCAGGACGGATTGCCCGATGTCTTCGATGTGCTTCAGCAACGACTCGAACAGCACCGAATTCCAGCGACTGCCGTTGCACGCCCACACCATCTCAGGCTTGCTGCTGCTCACTGCCGTGGTCGGCTTGCCCCTCAACGGCCTGGCCCTGCGCTACGTGTGCGGGGCGCTCCGGCCGTCCCGCGCGCGCCCCCGCCCCCGCGCCCGCGCCCAGCCCCGCTTCGCCCTCTACGTCATCAGCCTGATAACGGCGGACTTCCTCTTCCTGTTGATGCAGGCCGTTCACACCGTCTCCCGGCTGGCCGGCGTCTCGTCCGGCGGGACGCTGCTGGTCATCCGCTGCCTGATGACGGCCTGCAACGGCAGCAGTGCCTGCGTGCTGGCCTGGCTGAGCACCGAGAGGGCGCTTGCCCTCGCCTTTCCGCACTGGTGGCGGCTGGGCCGCTCGCGGGCCCCGGCCCTCTTCGCCTGCCTCACCTCCTTGGTCCTGGGTCTGGGCATGGGCATCCTTTACGGGGTGGCGCGCTTCCACTCGGATGGGATGCAGCAAAGGGTCGCCATCTGGCTGGACTTCATCCTGGGCTTCGCTACTCCCCTGACCATCTTCTCCGCAGCCAGCGCATACGTGGGCTGCCGGGGGGGCGCGGCGCTGCCACGGGAGGCCTCACGCCTGCAGGCTGCAGTGATCATTCACGCCGCTGCTTTCCTACCGTGCTGGGTACCCTACCATGTCTTTGTCTTCACCTACTACCAGGCGCGCTGGGCCGCCAGACCGTTGTTCTGCTACAGGTCTTACCTGGCTGCCTATTACTCCGTCTGCCTGCTCGACGTCAAAAGTTGCTTAGTTCCACTGGCCTACGTGCTGCCCAGCCGAGAGGTGGGCGGTGGTCTCCGCCGCTCGCTAGCCAGCATATTTGACCGCCGCTTCAGCGAGGACTCGGGGTTGGCCTCACCCCCCGAAACTCCGGGGCTGGCCTTGCCCCCTGACAGCCCGTTCCAGCCAGCCCCCAAGCTTAGCGGGGCGGCATCCTGTTGGTAGTTGGCAAGGGCAGGGCTAACTAACGGTGGCTTTTATACTTGTACATATAATTCGTAATGAATTATGTAAACAAATAAATAATGCTTAATCAAACTGTTTACAATATTACTGTTATAGCACACGCCTCACTTTTTCTCCTCACTGCCCTTTTCCCTCTGTCCTCGCACCCTTTCCCTCCCTCTCACATGCCTCCCCTCCCTTCTATTTCCACCCCATTCCTCCCTCTTATCCATCTTTCCTCACTCCTCTGTCACTCCTTTCTCTCCTCTCATTCTCCATCCACTCCCTCCTTTCGTGTGTCACCCCTCCCCCCTCTCTTTGGTCTTGGGTCTCTCACTCCAACCTCTGTCTACCCTTGCTCCTCTCTCCTTCACATTCATTCCTCACTGCCTCTCTGCCTTCCCTTCATCCCTTCACTCATTCTTTCCCCTTTTTGCTCACCTTCCCTTTGCTCTCTCCACCCCCCCCCCCCCCACTCTGAAGACTGGAACTCATACCCTGTATGGGATATGGAGACTGGATCTGTGTGCAGTAAGACACTATTTGGATATAGAGACTAAAACTGTGTGTGGTGACTTATGGTGTAGGATACAGAAACGGGAATAGCGCCAGTAACTTGCATGCCGAGGAATAAAGTCCTAACCTAAATAGTCTTACTTTGTTGCACAGGTCCCTGAGTCCTTACAACATCCTTGTACTGTAAATATTTTTCCTATAGTCCCATCATATAAGTTTTTTGTTCTTGTCCACGATTTCTCTTGTCACAGAGAAGTCGCATGCACGAAGATAAAGATGAAAAAAATCAGACACAACCCTAACTGCACAAAGCTCCTTTCATTTCAGTATTTATACCTAAGATGTTGATTTTGTGATACTGTAGCAAAGATGTGAAGTTAATTATTAACCTTTTGAACTCTGTTGTTCATATTCTTCCATTCCTGTCCTACAATTCCTCAATGATACCCAACTTCACAAAATGTTTATTGGGATAGCTTAATTTTTTATAAAGTGATGATTTGTGTATGCATATATGACTTTCATTAATAGTCTTTTAAACTATTAAAATAATTTAATCAGTTCTGCTGGAAAAGTTGACAGTTGAAGTATGGTTATCACAGTTCTGGGCTCCATAAAGCACTTGAACTACATCGCCTCTATGAAGGGTGCTCCAGAAAAAAGCTGTATATAAGTATATGCTATATACTGTATATTATATAAATAAAGATGACAAAGAACCCAACATCGACTTGTGTGGCACACCACTAGTAATTGCTCTCCATTCTGAGAAACAACCTTCAACCACCATCCTCAGCTGCCTACCTCTGAGCCAAATTTGAATCCACCTAACTAGCTCCTGCTATTTTGTATGGCACCTAGCCTGCCATTCAGGACCCTATCATATGCTTTACAAAAGTCCAACTAGACAATATCCACCCTCATTTACCTTTATGGTACTTCTTCAAGAAACTCTAGCCTGCCACAAATTCTGTGGATGCACTCAGTGAGGCTCTGGAGAATATTTTTATTTATTTATTTGTTTGTTTTATTGGCCATACAGGGCAGAGTAGGCCCTTGATATACAATTAGTGTCATCTGTGAAACTGGAAATCAAGTTTATGCCCTCTAATGAGGCAGCAGCTATAAGGAGAAGAGCAGGTGATCAAGACTGCTTCCCAGAAGGTACATTGTATTTCTTAGAAAATTGGCCTCCATGGCAGATTAAAGAATCTCTAAGATAATGAGAGTGAAACCAATTAAGGGTACTACCACAGAGGCCAACCCAGTTTTCAAGGCAATCTTGGAGAATGTCGTAGTCAGTTGTGTAAAAGGCAGCTCTGAGACTGAGAATGAGAACTGGGGCTCTGTTGGTATCCGTGCTGAGCTAAAGGTTTATCAAGGACCATTTTCTGTCAGCTACTCTACAAAACATCTTGAATCTGCAGACAGAATAGTTTAACTATGGGGATGTTTGACTAAGTGATTTATTTTTAACCCATGACTGGTGCCACTATGTTTAATATACCTGAAGTTGTTGTTGAAAGAATCTACCATTTCATTTACTGAGCAGTTTAGGTCAGATAAACTAGTCAGTTCTGAGAATTGAAGTTCCATTGCAGCATCAAGAAACCATTCTGGAAATCCAAGGCAACACACATAAAATGCTGGAAGAATTCAGCAGGCCAGGGAGCATCTATAGAAAGAAAGAGACTGGTGATGTTTTGTGTCAAAACCCTTCATCAGGACTGGAAAAAAGATTAGGTCAGAGTAAGAAACTGGGGAAAGGAAGGAAGAAGTACAAGGCAGTGAAAGGAGAAACCGGGAGCTGGGGAGGGGTGAAGTAAAGTGCTGGGATGTTGACAAGTGAAAGAGCTGGAGAAGGGGGACTCTGATAGAAGAGGGGAGAAAACCATAGAAGAAAGGGAAGGAAAAGAGCACTAGAGAGGGCTGGTTAGGAAAAAATGAGGGGGGGGAACAGGAATGGGGAATGGTGAAGGGTGGGAGGGCAATTACCAGAAGTTCAAGAAATCATTGTTCATGCCATCTGGTTAGAGGCTACCAAGATGGAACATAAAGTGTTGCTTCTCCAACCTGAGTGGAATAGAGGAGGTCATAGACTGACATGTTGGAATGGGAAGTACAATGAAATGGATGGCTATTGGGAGAAGCCACTTTTTCTGGTGATTGGTGAAGTGATCTCCCAATCTATCTGGAGTCTCACCGATATACAGTTCACACTGGGAGCACCGGATACAGTAGAGGATCCCAGCAGGCTCACAAGTGTAAAGGGGGTTTCTTCTTTTTTTTCTTTGTTACTGTTGGGAAAGGGTTTCTTTGCTTTGGAAAAAGCAGGAATGTTTCTTTGTTGCGAGAGAGTGCTGGAAGCTTGTTTGTTAAAATTTACTGATAACGAGAATGGTATTCCTTTGTAAACCAAATGGGGATTAATGTTATTTCTTCTGAGTCTGTAAGCTTTTGTTGACGGGCTTTTGGGCAGATCGGCGCAAGGGGGTCGAGAGAGAAGACGCAATGCTGTAAGTGGGGCGAGGATCGGACCCCAAGCGGGGATCCGAGGCCGGGAGGTACTCCGAGGAGGGGGGATGAAGCTAAATGTGCTTGGTTGACCACTCGGAGGGTCCTGAGCTGCGAGTCGAGGAGTTCGGAGGGGATCGAATGGTGGCCAGAAGACTTCAGTAATTGAGCTCCAACGGTTGTGCACGAAGTGGTTTGGACTTTGATAAGTTTGGTGCCTTTTCTTTATTTTTTCTCTTTATATATACTGTATCGTTATTAATCACTTAGTTATAGTAACCTTTATAAATTGTACTCATTTAATCGCTTATGGTGTACTGTCTGTTTTTGGGCGAGGCGGGGACATCACACACCAGCTGATTACCCAGTTTGGCGGGGCCGAAGGTTGCTCCCCCTAGACGAAATGAGCTGAGCGAGCCTGAGGCGACCCAGGGGGTTACACAAGTATAACCATATAATAATTACAGCATGGAAACCGGCCATCTCGGCCCTTCTAGTCTGTGCCGAATGCTTACTCTCACCTCGTCCAATTCAGTCCATAATCCTACATTCCTTTCCTGTCCCTATCCCTATCCAATTTTTTTTTTTAAATGACAAAATCGAACCTGCCTCTACCACTTCTACTGGAAGCTTGTTACACGCAGCTACCACTCTCTGAGTAAAGAAGTTCCCCCTCGTGTTACCCCTAAACTTTTGCCCCTAACTCTCAACTCATGTCCTCTTGTTTCAATCTACACTACTCTCAATGGAAAAAGTCTATCCATGTCAACTCTATCTATCCCCCTCATAATTTTAAATACCTCTATCAAGTCTCCCCTCAACCTTTTACATTCCAAAGAATATAGAGGGCACCTTTGATGGTTGAGGAAGGGAAGCTCCTTTCTTTGAAGGAGGAGGACTCCATTAGTTTTGGAATGGAAGACTTCATTCTGAGAGCACATGCGGTGGAGTTGGAGAAATTGAGAGAAGGGGATGGCATTTTTACAAGTCACAGGGTGGGTAGAGGTATAGTCCAGGAAGCTGCGAGAATCAGTGGGGTTTACAAAATATATTGGTGGATAGACTGTCTATAGAGATAGAGACAGAAATCAAGAAAAGGGTGAGAGGTGTTGGAAATGGACCAAGTAAATCTGAAGGCAGAGGGTGAGGGTGAAGTTAGGCAAATTTGATGAAGTCAATGAGCTCAGCATAGTTGCAGGAAGTTGTACTAATGCAGTCGTCAATGTAGTGTAAGAGGAGATGGGTTGTGGTACTGGTGTAGGCTTGGAACATGGACTGCTGACAGAAAGGCAGGCATACAAATGCCCGCAGCTGCACCTTTCGTTTGATGGAAGTGGGAGGAGCCAAAGGAGAAATTATCAAGTGTTGTGTTCTTTACATGTACCGTGGGTTACTAAGAACAAACCATATTCTGGAAGAATCAAAAGTAGAAATTTTATTTACAACAGCAAACAGCAAGCACGTTTTAACACTGCCACACTTCTAGATCATTCTGTCATTTCTGCACATGCTCCGACTTCTGAACAATCACTTTCTGACATGTGACATGTGATATTACCACATCTTCCTTTCCTTAAAAACAAAAACAATTAGAGCAAATGCATAATTTAACATGTCTCTATCAGTCTCTCTGGGGGTTTACGAACATGCGTAGACCTTCTAAGTGGTTCACACAGTTCTTGTGTTTTGTTATTTTCATGTTTCGTCTGGTCTGCTTCAGTTAACTGAAATTGAAGTTGGCCCTTTCGTGAGGTTTTTGTGATTTCTTCTTGTTTGGACCATATATGATCTGGGTTGTACTTTTTCAAGTATTGTAGCTTTCTGTGTCCATGTTTTCATTTTGTCTTGTATCCTCACTTTATCTCCTTGGCACAGTTCAGGTAATGGATGAGAACATCTGTCAAAGTATGTTTTCTGCTTTGCCTTCCAACTTTTCACTTGTTCACCTCCCTCTGTTCTCAGCAGGCTTTCATCTATTGGCAGATTAGATCTCAAACGGCATCCTATCAAGAGCTGAGCAGGTGAAAATCCACATTTAACTGGAGTACTACGATAGGCTATCAAAGCTTTATAAAAATCACCTCCACTATCCTTTGCTTTGAGAATCAGTTTCTTGATCATTCCTACCGACTTCTCAACGAATCCATTGGACTGAGGGAAAAATGGACTAGATGTTAAATGAATAAAGCTCCATTCCTTAGCAAAATGTCTCATGCATTCACCATAGAACTGTGGACCATTGTCTGTAAAAACTTCATTACGTACACCATGTCTGGAAAAAATTGATTTCATGCTTGTAATTACATTCTCTGCTGTTGTTCTGCTCAAACCACACACTTCAGGATACAATGAGTAGTAATCTGTTATTAATAGATAATCTTTGTTGTCAGTTACAAACAGATTAACGCCTACCTTCTGAGGACTAGGATGTGGATGTAATGTCTCCTTAGGGTTGCCAGATTAGTATTTAAAGCATATTCAACAAGACAACGTAAATTCTGCAATTTCTTGACTCATCCTGGGCCAATCACTTCCCACGCCCTTCTTTTCAATACCTCAGTGGCCTTCATGAATTTTCTCAAGCATTTCTTTTCAGAGACTTTTGGGAATTACAGTTCTGCTACTTTTGTACAATACCCCATCCACAACAGAAAGTTCTGATCTGTGGTTCCAATAATCTTGTACTACTGAGGTACAGTCATGCCTATTATCTGGCCATCCATCCATCACCACTTGTATTACCTGACTGAGAATTTTGTCCTTCTCTGTTTCAAGATGCAGCAGTTCCAACTTTTTAGGAGCAACAGGTACAGTTTCTATGACCGTATCGATAAATACCTGTACATCAATAACGTTCCTGTGACTGTCTTTTGTTGTTAGATCCACAGCTCTGGAAAGTGTGTCAGTCATGTACATGAATTCTCCAGGTGTGTATGACATATTCAACACGTTTGCAATTTGATCATCATTTGCTGAATTCACAAAGAACAGTTGCTTAAGGGTTTGTTAAACAATGCAATCAAAGGCTTACAATCAGTTTCAACATCAATAGATTGCCCTAACACAAACTGATGAAATCTCTCACAAGCAAATATAATGCTGAACAATTCTTTTTCAATTTGGGCATACCTTGTTTCTGGATCGGATAATGCATGAGATGCATATGCCACTGGTAGCCATTCCTGATCATGTTTTTGGAGTAATACTGCCCCTAAGCCTGCTTGAGATGCATCACAGGAGATTCTGATGGGCCTCTCAGCATAATGGAACTTCAACACAGGTTCTTTCTTGAGATTTTGCCATGTCTTCTGTTCATGATTCCAGCTCCATTTGTTTTTTTTTCTGTCAGCTGCCTCAATGGAGCAAGCTGATTTGAAAGATTGGGTATGAATTTTGCCATGTAGTTGACCATTCCCGTAAACCTTTGAACATCCTTTTTACATTGTGGTCTTGGCATGTTCTCAATAACAGAAACCTTCAATGGATCAGGACACAAACCCTCTTGCTGATGGTATCACCCACAAAGGTAAATTCAGTCACTCCTAGCTGACATGTGTCTTTATTCAACTTCAGGTTTGCCTTGCGTGTTGCCTCAAAGACTTGTCTGAGTATGGCATCATGCTCTTGTTTAGATGATCCCCAAACAACAATATCATGGAAGTATCTATGCCCTGAATGTGCTCATATAGCATGTGAATAGTTTTATGGTACACTTCAGGAGCTGATGCAATTCCAAATGGAACCCTAAGAAAGCGTTATCTGGCAAAAGGAGTGTTAAAGGTACACAACTTTGAACTCAGTTCTTCTAATTTAAGTTGCCAGAATCCAGAGGATGCATCTGATTTACTAATGTACTTAGCATTAGCAAACTGTGACATAATTTCTTCACAAGTAGGCAACTTGAAATGTCCTCTTTTAATGGCTTGATTCAAGGCTCTTGGCTCCAAGCATATCCTCAGTTTTCCATTTTTCTTATCAACAATAACAAGCGAATTGACCCATTCAATCGGTTCATCAAATTCTTGTATGACTCCTAACTGTTCCATTTTGTCAAGCTCTGTTTTCAGTTGATCATGTAATGCAAAAGGTACTTTTCTACATGGATATACAATGGGTGACACTGTGTTGTCAATTTTAATTGTGTGCTCTCCTGGAAGACAACCAAGCCCTTTGAATAAGTCCTCATACTCTTTCATCAACTCACTCTTTTCACCAAATTAAGTCTTTCACAGGCAGATAAACCCAGTATTGACTGTACATTCTTAGGCACAACCACAAATGAAAGCGTGTGCACCATATTTTTGTGTGATACTTTTGCCACACATATTCCTTTAACTGGAATGTCTGCACCTGAATACCCAGTCACTTTTATATTTGTCTAATGTAACTTTGTTCTTGGCTTTACTGCATTAAACTGAGATTCTGTAAGAACATTTACTTATGCTCCAGTATCCAGTTTAAACAGAATATTATTTTGGTTCACTTGCAATGGAATAGTCCAGTCATTCTTACTTCGCTTGTTTTCACAAAGCACATTGATATAAAACTCCTTACTTTCATTTACAAGCACTGCACTTACGTGTTTTATTTCCTTTCTACTTCTGCAACAGCACAAAAAATTATTACTCTTACCACAGTTGTTGCACATTTTCCGATACACTGGACACATTTTAGGTCGGTGCTTCCACCCACAGTGATCACAACGTATTTTTCTTTCAGATGACATCTTGTTCTCTGTCAGTTTCGTTGTAGCTTCATTATTTTTTCTAAAATGTTTGCGCTTTACAGCATCTACGCTGTCATTCTCAATCAAAAGCTCTTTAGCCTACAACATCACGGTCTCTGAAGCTTTGCAAATTATTTCTGGTTCTTTCTCTCAGAGCATTATCTAGAATGCCACAAACAATTCTGTCTTTAATGAGAGAATTCGTCTGCTCTGCAAACTCACCAGTTTTACTGTGGTTTCTCAAATTCCATAACAAATTGATCAATCTTTTGACCAGCTTTCTGCTTGCGTGTTAAGGAATTTGAACCATTCATATGTTACATTGCGCTTCAGTATACAAAATGCTTCAAACTTGTCAATTATCGCTTTTAGATTCAAATTATCTCCATTCTCAAAAGTAAAATGGTTATATACCTCAACTGCATTGTCCCCAATCACATGGAGTAGAATTGCAGTTTTTGTTTTCTCCATTTTATTATCTGCTCCGGTTGCCGATAAATAGATTTCAAAATGCTGTTTAAATCTTTTCCAGTTTTCAGCTACACTTCCAGTCAGCTGAAGCGTTGATGGGGGTTGCAAAACTTCGTAAAGCTGTTAGCAAACAACAAAAAAATTTGCGCTTTTTTTTATCTTCACTTCTCCCGTGTTAGCAAAACAAATTATTCTTCCAGACTAACTTCTGACACCATGTTGTGTTCTTCACATGTACCATTGGTTACGAAGAACAAACCATATTCTGGAAAACTAGGATTTTTATTTACAACAGCAAACAGCAAGCACATTTTAACACTGCCACGCCTCTAGATCATTCTGTCATTTCTGCGCATGCTCCAACCTCTGACCAATCACGTTCTGACATGTGATATCACCACATCGAGAGTGAGGTCCAGTTCCGCCAGACAGAGGAGAGTGGTGATGGAGGAGAACTGGTTGGGTTTGTTGTCAAGGAAGAAATGGAGAGTTGTAAGGCCCTTCTGTTGGGGGAGGGAGGTGTGTAGGGACTGGACATCCACAGTGAAAATGACATGATCGGGGCCACGGAACCTGAAAAGATAAAGAGTGTTTTTAATTTCTTCCTAGTCTTGGGTACAGGCAGGAGAACATCAGAAAGTGCACAAACATCATCAGAGATAGTGGTATCAGACAGAGACATTAATAATATTTAACCCTTTTGTCATTATTAAATCAAGAGCCTTTCCAAGTCGATGGGTGGGCTCAGTGACATGCTGGCTAATGTCTAGGCTGTCTAATAAGCTCATGAATTCAGCTTCCATAGAGTTTGCATTTGAGAGATTATTAATATGAATATTGAAATCACTAGTGATGACAATCCTATATAACAGAGGATAAGAATTCCTGGAGAAAGAAGGCATTGGATTTAGGAGGACAATAAATGATAATGCAGAGGACAGGATCCAAAGCATGAATTTTAAGTGAACATTGAAAAATTATTGACAAGCAGTAGATTGCACCTAGAAAGCTTTATAAACATGGTGGTACACCCACCTCCTTGGCCACTGTGCCTTGGAATGCTGAAATTGTCATAGTCAGGGGATTCAGTTCAAATAACTAAGAAATAGCTGAATTAGGCCATTTGGCCTATTGAGTCTGCTTTAGCATATCATGTCTGATCCAATTTTCCTCTCAGCCCCAATTTCCTGCCTTCTTCCCATAACATTTCATGCCTAACCAATCAAGAATCTTTATATACATAAAGATGTGGCCTCCACAGCTGCCTATTCCACAGATTCACCACCCTCTGGCTAAAGAAATTCCTCATCTCCATTCTAAAAGGACATCCTCTATGATAGGGGATAGGGGACTCGATAGTTAGAGGTACAGACAGGAGGTTCTGCGGTTGCGATAGAGTCTCCCGGATGTCTGGGTCAGGGATGTCTCTGATCGTGTGGCACAGCATTCTGAAATGGGAGGGTGAGCAGCCAGATGTCATGTACACATCGGTACCAATGACGTAGGAAGAAAGAGTGAGGAGGTCTTGAAGAACGAGTATAAAAAGCTTGGTAGGAAGTTAAAAAGCAGGACCACAAGGGTGGTAATCTCAGGATTGCTGCCTGTGCCACATTCCAGTGAGGGCAAGAATAGGATGCTCTGGAGGATGAACACATGGCTGAGGAACTGATGTAGGGAGCAGGGATTCAGATTTCAGGACCATTGGGACCTCTTCTGGGACAGGTGGGACCTATGCAAGAGAGACGGCTTACACCTGAACTACAGGGGGACCAATATCCTTGCAGGGAGGTTGGGGGGGGGGGGCGTTAAACTAGATTTGCAGGGGGATGGGAATCAGAGTGCCAGAGTAGATAGTGGAGCGGGGGTGAAAATAAATGTTAAAGTTTCATGCCATGTCACAAATAGAAGGGTTGTGTGTGGTGGTAATAATCTTCTGAAGTGTGTCTATTTCAGTGCGAGCAGTACTGTGGGGAAGGCTGACAAGGCTGAGGGTGTGGATTGACATGAGGAATTATGAAGTTGTAGCCATTAGTGAAACTTGGCTACAGGAGGGGCAGTACTGGCAACTTAATGTTCCAGGGTTCCAATGTTTCAGACGTGATAGAGGCAGAGGGGTGAAGGGTGGGGGGGTGTGGCATTGCTAGTCAGGGAAAATGTTGCAGCAGTGCTCAGGCAGGACAGATTAGAGGGCTTGTCTACTGAGGCCATATGGGTGGAGCTGAGAAACAGGAAAGGTATGACCACGTTAATGGGGTTGTATTATAGTCAGCGAGAGTTGGAGGAGCAAATCTGCAGAGAGATAGCAGACAACTGCCAGGAAACATAAAGTTCTGATAGTAGGGGAGAACTTTCCACCTTTTGATTGGGACTCCCATACTGTTAAAGGTCCAGATGGATCAGAGTTTGTAAAATGCGTTCAGGAAAATTTTCTACATCAATATATAGAGGTACCGACTAGAGAGGATGCAATATTAGATCTCCTGTTAGGAAACAAGTTAGGACAGGTGACGTATGTGTGTGTAGGAGAACACTTTGGTTCCAGTGATCATAACACCACTAGTTTCAACTTGATCATGGATAAAGATAGATCTGGTCCTCGGGTTGAAGTTCTAAACTGGAAAAAGGCAAAATTTGATGAAATGAGAAAGGATCTAAAATGCATGGATTGGGACAGGTTGTTCTCTGGCAAGGATGTCGTTGGTAAGTGGAAGGCCTTCAAAGGAGAAATTTTGGGAGTGTAGAGTTTGTATGTTCCTGTCAGGATTAAAGGCAAAGTGAATAAGAATAAGGAACCTTGGTTTTCAAGGGATTTTGGAACTCTGATAAGAAGAGAAAGATGTATGACATGTATAGGAAACAGGGAGCAAATAAGATACTTGAGGAGTATAAAAAGTACAAAAAAAAACTTAAGAAAGAAATCAGGAGGGCTAAAAGAAGACATGAAGTAGCTTTGGCAGTCAGGGTGAAGGATAATCCTAAGAGCTTCTACAAGTATATTAAGAGCAAAAGGATAGTAAGGGATAAAATTGGTCCTCTTGAAGATCAGAGTGGTCAGCTATGTATGGAACCAAAAGAAATGGGGGAGATCTTAAATGGGTTTTTGCGTCTGTATTTATGAAGGAAACTGTTATGGAGTCAATGGGAATAAGGCAAACAAGTAGTGAGGTCATGGAACCTATACAGATTGAAGAGGAGGAGGTGCTTGCTATCTTGAGGCAAATCAGAGTAGATAAATCCCCAGGACCTGACAGGGTATTCCCTTGAACCTTGAAGGAGACTAGTGTTGAAATTGCAGGGGCCCTGGCAGATATATTTAAAATGTCAGTATCTGCAGGGGAAGTGTTGGAGGATTGGAGGATAGCTCATGTTGTTCCATTGTTTAAAAAAGGCTCTAAAAAGTAATCGGGAAATTATAGGCCAGTAAATTTGATATTGGTAGTTGTTAAGTTATTGGAAGGATTACTAAGAGATAGGATCTACAGGTATTTAGATAGGCAGGGACTTAAAAAGGAGAGTCAACATGGCTTTGTGCATGGTATGTCATGTTTAAGAAATCTATTAGAGCTTCTTGAGGAGGTTACAAGGAAAGTGGATGAAGGGAAGGCAGTGGATGTTGTCTACATGGACTTCAGTAATGCCTTTGACAAGGTCCTGCATGGGAGGTTAGAAAGGTTCATTTGCTAGGTATACATGGTGAGGTAGTAAACTGGATTAGACATTGGCTCAATGGGAGAAGTCAGAGTGATAGTGGAGGATTGCTTCTCTGAGTGGAGGCCTATGACCAGTGGTCTGCCACAGAGATCAGTGCTGGGTCCATTGTTATTTGTCATCTATATCAATGATCTGGATGATAATGTGGTAAATTGGATAAGCAAATTTGCTGATGATACAAAGATTGAAGGTGTAGTGGACAGTGAGGAATGTTTTCAAAGCTTGCAGATCTGGACCAGCTGGAAAAATGGGTTGAAAAATGGCAGATGGAGTTTAATAAAGACAAGTGTGAGGTATTGCACTTTGGAAAGAAAAATGAAGGTAGGACATACAAGGTAAATGGTAGAGCACTGAGGAGTGCAGTAGAACAGAGGGATCTAGGAATACAGATACAAAATTCCCTAAAAGTGGTGTCACGGGTAGATAGGGTAGTAAAGAGAACTTTTGGTACATTGGCCTTTATAAATCAAAGTATTGAGTGTAAGAGTTGGAATGTTATGGTGAGATTGTATAAGGCATTGGTGAGGCTGTATTTGGAGTATTGTGTGCAGTTTTGGTCACCGAATTACAGGAAGGATATTAATAATGTTGAAAGAGTGCAGGGAACCTTTACAAATATGTTGCCAGGACTTTAGAAACTGAATTACAGAGAAAGGTTGAATAGGTTAGGACTTTATTCCCTGGAGCGTAGAAGAATGAGGGGAGATTTGATAGAGGTATATAAAATTATGATGGGTATAGATAGAGTGAATGCAAGCAGGCTTTTTCCACTGAGGCTAGGGGAGAAAAAACCAGAGGACACAGGTTAAGGGCGAAGGGGGAAAAGTTTAAAGGGAACATTAGGGGGTCTTCTTCACACAGAGAGTGGTGGGAGTGTGGAATAAGCTGCCAGATGAAGTGGTAAATGCAGGCTCACTTTTAACATTTAAGAAAAACTTAGAAAGGTACATGGATGAGAGGTGTATGGAGGGATATGAGCTAGGTGCAGGTCAGTGGGACTAGGCAGAAAAATGGTTCAGCACAGCCAATAAGGGCCAAAAGGCCTGTTTCCGTGCTGTAATGTTCGATGGTTCTATTCTGAGGCTGTGTCTTCTGGTCACAGACTCCCCCACCATGGGGAATATCTCTCCAAATCCACTCTATCAAGGTCCAACATTGACCCCTGTCACTGGCAGCCAACCAGAAAAGGTTCCCTTTTATTCCTATTTTGTGCCTCCTGCCAATCAGCCACTGCTTTACCCATGCTGGATTCTCTCCTGTAATACCATGTACTCATAGCTTGTTAAACAGCTTTGTGTGGCACCTTGTCAAAGGCCTTCTGAAAATCCAAGTGCACAACATCAACCAATTCTCCTTTGTCTCTCCTACTTGTTATTTCTTCAACACATTCCAACAGATTTCTCAGGCAAGATTTTCCCCTTGAGGAAACCATGCTAACTACAGCTTATTTTATTATGTGCCTCCAAGTATCCTAAAACCACATCCTTAATAATTGACTGCAACATTTTTCCAACCACTGAGATCAGACTAGCTGGCCTATAGTTTCCTTTCTTCTGCTTCTCTCCCTTCTTGAAGAGTGGATGACATCCGTAATTTTCTGGTCTCAAGAATCTAGTGATCCTTGAAAGATTAGATTGTGAGGACACCCAGTCCTTGTTTATTGTCATTTAGTAATGCATGCATTATGAAATGATACAATGTTCCTTCAGTATGATATCACAAAAACACAAGACAGACTAAGACTAACTTACAAAAACCACATAATTATAACATATAGTTACAACAGTGCAAAGCAATGCCATAATTTGATAAGGGCAGACCATGGACACAGTAATAAAAAGACTCAAGGTCCTCAATAGCCCATCATCTCACGTAGACAGTAGAAGGAAGAACTCTTCCTGCCATGAACCTCCAGTGCCGCAAAGCTTCCCGATGCAGCCTCTGGAAGCATCCGACCACAGCCGACTCTGAGTCCGTCCGAAAAACTTCAACCCTCCGACACCGAGCACTGAGCACCATCTCTGCCGAGCACTTCTACCCCGGCCCCGGCCGCCAAGCAACAAGCAAAGTGGAGGATTCGGGGCCTTCCTCTCCGGAGAGTTTTCAATCGCACAGAGGCAGCGGCAGCAAAACAGGCATGTCAGAAGTTTCACCAGGTGTTCCTCCGTGCTTCTCACGTCCGTCCCCATCAAATCAGGATTGTACACGACCCCTACTTACAGATAACAGATATTCATTCCTGGAGTGGCTGCGCGTGCTGCCGTCGCACTGCCATTTTCTCGCCATTACACAATCTCTTCAGCCACTTCTTTCAGAATCCTGGGTGTACACCATCTGCTCCCAGTGACTTATCCACCTTCAGACCTTTCAGTTTCCCAAGAACCTTCTCCTTAGTACAGGTAACTTCACACACTTTATGACCCTTGACACCTGGAACTTCCACCATACTGTTGGTGTCTTCCACAGTGAAGACTGATACAAAATACTTATTCAGTTCATTCGCCATTTCCTAGTACCATATTACTACCTCTCCAACATAGTTTTCCAGTAGTCTGATATCCACTCTAGCCTTTCTTTTACACTTGGTATCTGAAGAAACTTTTGATGGCCTCTTTAATATTACTGGCTAGCTTACTTTGATCTTTACCTTCTTAATGACTTTTTTTTAAAGTTGCCTTCTGTTGGTAATCCTCTAACTTCCCATTAATTTTTGCTCCATTGTATGCCCTCTTTGGCTTTTCTGTTGGCTTTGACTTCCCTTGTTAGCCATGGTTGTGTCATCTTGCCTTTAGAATATTTCTTCCTTTTTGGGATGTATATACCCTGTGCTTTCTGAATAGCTTTCAGAAATTCCAGCCATTGCTGCTCTGCAATCATCCCTACCAGTGTTCTTTTCCAATCAACTAGAACCACAGAACATTACAGCACAGAAACAGGCCTTTTGGACATTCTTGGCTGTGCTGAACCATTTTTCTGCCCAGTCCCACTGACCTGCACCTGGGCCATATCCCTCCAAACCCCTCTCATCCATGTACATGTCCAAGCTTTTCTTAAACGTCAAAAGTGAGCCCGCATTCACCACTTCATCTGGCAGCTCATTCCACACTCCCACCACTCTCTGCGTGAAGAAGCTCCCCTCCCAATGTTCCCTTTAAACTTTTCCCCCTTCACCCTTAACCTCTCTTTTTCCCTCTCTCCTGGCCTCAGTTTCTCAAGTCCCGGCAACATCCTTGTAAACCTTCTCTGCACTCTTTCAACCTTATTAATATCCTTCTGGCCAACTGCTCTCGAATGCCTCTGTAATTCTATTTACTCCACTGTAATTCATCCACTTAGCTTCACCTATCACCTTCCAGCTAGCCTCCTTCCACCTTTTTATTCTTGCATCTTTCACTTTTCTTAGAAGGGATCTCAATTTAGAAGAGCTAGCTTAAACAGATTAGCCTGGAGTGGTACAACAGGGGAGGTTGTTGTGTGAAATCAGGTTCTAAAGTTCGGTGAGTAGGGACAGAAGACACTCACTACCAACAAGTAAATGTCGATGAATTTACCCTGATTTGTCGTATTTTACTGTAAAAGAATTTCATCGTTAAATTACTGTGAGAGACTTTACTCTGTTAGAGAACAGAAATAAAGAGACAGACCTCGGGATAAGGTTAACCCTTTTAATTCGTGATCATGGGGAGCTGTTGTCTGTCATGTCAGATTACATCTTAAATTTGTCGAGTAAAGTTTGGGCAATAGATAACAGCTAAACATTTTCGGTCAGTGATTTTAAGAAGCTCGTTTTAAGTATCAGCAAGTCTACAAATGTTACCACATGATATGCAATTAGAATTGCATGACTACAGTCAGTTCCTCTATTAACTAGACAGTCTCAGACAAGGGTTAATATGACTGGCATGATATATTGCTAGCTATTATCCTGTAATCACGATGACCCAAATATTGATTAATACTTAGCTAGTCATGGTTGACAACAAAAAAAAACAAAATTCAATTTTCTTTTGATTTTCTTCTACAGTCCCTTCTCTTTTGATCATCTGATCAACCTTATTCCTCACCGACCTCTTCAGTACACTTGGTCTTCTGGATAGGGAATATCATACTCAAGGGGAAAAGACCTTATGTTTAAGCAGGGTTTTTCATCATATCCTGGATCATAAGATTTCAGCTCAGCTTGGAGTAATTTTATAGGAAGAGCTGGAAGCCATGCTATCTCGGAGCAGGTTCATCATACACCCATGACCACAAGTTTCATCATTACCAAAATTAACCCATAATGGATGAGGGTTCCCCATCATAAATCAGTCTTTTCTCTGCACCTACTCCTTCCCATGAACTGGTCTGTCCCATTTTTCCAGCAGTGCACTTTCTAGCTGTTTGAGTAGCTGCAGGCAATCTAGGCACATCTTGATTTGTTGAATTATAGTTAGGTATACACGGTCTCTCAGTAATTTTCCTTAAAGAAAACTGATCGATTGACATTCATGTAGCTTGTTCTTCTGTTGATGATCTATTCCCTCCTGCATCTATTCCTTCCTTTTATCTGGCCAATACCTTTAAAATTGCTGGTTATTTTATCAAAGCATTCTTGCCCCTTCTCATTGAAGGGAATCCCTTATGCTTTATGCACAAGAATCACCATATACACCCAACATCTAACTACATTAGTCCATGTAGCATTTTCATAAGCAAAGCCCAAGTATTATAGCATTCCCTCAGCATAATAGACATCAATAGTCCACATAAAAGTAATTTCTTCATAAGTTAATTTTTTGACTTCCCTTCTTCAGGAGAGATTGCTTGCTCTTGGTTCCATGTGTCCAGTTGGGCTTCCCTCAGTCTGTGTGTCCAGTTGGACTTCCCTCGCACCGTGTCCATAAGATATAGGAGCAGAAGTAGGCCATTCAGCCCATTGAGTCCACCCCACCATTCAATCATGGGCTGATCCAATTCTTCCAGTCATCCCCTCTCCCCTGCCTTCTCCCCATACCCTCTGATGCCCTGGCTAATCAAGAACCTATCTATCTCTGCCTTAAATGTACCCAATGACTTGGCCTCCATAGATTTACTACCCTCTGACCAAATTAATTCCTCCGCATCTCAGTTCTAAAAGGGCATCTTTCAATCCTGAAGTCGTGCCCTCTTGTCCTGGAATCCCCTACCATGGGAAATAACTTTGCCTTATCTAATCTGTTCAGGCCTTTTAATATTCAGAATGTTTCTATGAGATCCCCCCCTCATTCTCCTGAACTCCAGAGGATACAGCCCAAGAGCTGCCAGATGTTCCTCATGTTCCTCTTTCATTCCTGGAATCATTCTTGTGAATCTTCTCTGAACCTTCTCCAATGTCAGTATATCCTTTCTAAAATAAGTAGCCCAAAACTGCACACAATACTCCAAGTGTGGTCTCACAAGTGCCTTATAGAGCCTCAACATCACATCTCTGTTCTTATAGTCTATACCTCTAGAAATGAATTCCAACATTGCATTTGCCTTCTTCACAACCACCTCAACCTGGAGGTTAACCTTTAGGGTATCTTGCACAAGGACTCCCAAATCTCTTTGCATTTCTGCATTTTGAATTCTCTTCCCATCTAAATAATAGTCTGCCCATTTATTTCTTCCACCAAAGTGCATGACCATACACTTTCCAAAATTGCATTTCCTTTGTCACTTCTTTGCCCATTCCCCAAAACTATCTAAGTCTCTCTGCAGGCTCTCTGTTTCCTCAACACTCTCAGCTCCTCCACCTATCTTTGTATCATCAGCAAATTTAGCCACAAATCCATTAATACCGTAGTCCAAATCGTTGACATACATCATAAAAAGCAGCAGTCCTAACACCAATCCCTGTGGAACTCCACTGGTAACCGGCAGCCAGCCAGAATAGGATCACAAACACAAAGTACACTGCAGATGCTGTGGTCAAAGCAACATGTACAACACGTTGGAGGAACTCAGCAGGTCGGGCAGCATCCATGGAAACGAGCAGTCAACGTTTCAGGCCGAGACCCTACGTTAGGACTGAATAGGATCCCTTTATTCCCACTTACTGTTTTCTGCCAACCAGCCAATGCTCCTCCCAGGCTAGTAACTTCCCTGTAATTCCATGGGCTCTTATCTTGCTAAGCAGCCTCATGTATGGCACCTTGTCAAAGGCCTTCTGAAAATTCAAGTACAGCACATTTACTGCATCTCCTTTGTCTACCCTGAATGTAATTTCCTCAAAGAATTGTTGTAGGTTTGTCAGGCAGATTTTCCTTTCAGGAAACCATGTGCTTCCAAGGTAGTCCCTTAATCTCATCCCTAACAATCAATTCTAACAACTTCCCAACCACTGATGTCAGGCTAACAGGTCTATAGTGTCTTTTCTGCTGACTACCACCCTTCTTAAATAGCGGAGTAAGATTTGCAATTTTCCAGTCATCTGGTCCAATGCCAGAATCTATCGATTCTTGAAATATCATCGTTAATGTCTCCACAATCTCTCTAGCTACTTCCTTCAGAACCTGAGGGTGCATTCCATCAGGTCCAGGAGATTTATCCACCCTCAGACCATTCAGCTTCCTGAGCAACTTCTAAGTCATTACTTTCATTGTACAAACTTTACTTCCCCGACACTCTTGAATGTCCGGTATACTGCAGACGTCTTCCGCCATGAAGACTGACGCAAAATATACATTCAGCTCCTCTGCATCTCTCATTTCAATATCTCCAGTGTCATCTTGTATTGGTCCTATATTTACCCTCTTTTACCCCTTATATACTAAAAAAAAGCTTTTAGTATACTATTTGATATTAGTCGCCAGCTTCCTTTCATAATCCATCTTTTCCTTTCAAATGACCTTCTTAGTTTCCTTCTGCAAGTTTTTAAAAGCGTCTGTATTCCCACTGGCTTTGGCTTCCTAGTATGCCCTCTCGTTTGCCTTTACTTTGGCTCCGACTGCACTTGTTAGCCCGGTAGTGTCCTTCTTCCCTTTGAAAATGTCTTCTTTTCCCAAAAAAGGAAAAGATTTATCTGAATGTGCCTCTTACAGACCAATTTCCTTATTAAATGTGGACCCTAAAATTCTTTCTAAGAATTTGGCTAACATGCTTGAGAATGTTTTACCTAATGTTATTTCTAAGGATCAAACTGAATTTATTAAGAATAGATACTCATACTTTAATATTCAGGGATTATTGAACATCATTCATTCCTCTCTATCTAAAGAATCTAAATGTATTGTTCCCCTTGACACAGAGAAAGCCTTTGATAGGGTAGAATGGCCCTATTTATTTGAAGTTTTAGAAAGATTTAATTTTGTTCCAGGTTTTATTTCCTGGATTAAGCTGATTCATTAAGCCCCTATGGCGGCAGTTATAACCAACAATCAAAAATCTTCTTATTTTAGGTTATATAGAGGTACCCAGCAGGGTTGCCCTCTTAGTCTGTTATTCAGCCTGGCTCTAGAACCTCTTGCTATTGCTCTTTGGGACTCCAATCAGGTTCAAGGTATTAAGAGAGGAGATAAAATGCATAAGGTTTCATTGTATGCAGATGACTTGTTAGCTTATATTTCAGATCCTAAGAAATCTATTTCTGCTATGTTACCTATATTTTCTGAATTTAGTAGCTTTTCTGGATATAAATTAAATTTGCATAAAAGTGAGTTATTTCCTATTAACTATTTGGATCAATTATGACCAAATTCCTTTTAGTATTGCTAAAAATAACTTCACTTATCTTGGTATTAAAATTAACAAAAATTTCAATAACATGTATAAATGTTACTTTCTTCCATTAATTGAGTACATGCAACAAGCAATATCTAAATGCTCTCCTATGACATAATTAATTGGTCATATTAATGCTATTAAAATGGTAGTGTTACCGAAGTTTCTATATGTATTCCAAGCAATCCCCTCTTTTGTTCCTAAACTGTTTTTTGATAGAATAGACTAAAATTCTATCTTTCATTTGGAATAATAAAAATCCTAGATTGAGTAAACCTTTACTGCATAAATTTAAAAACTATGGTGGTATGGTTTTGCCAAAGTTTAGAATGTATTCCTGGGCAATTAATATTCATTATCTCTTTCTGGATTCATTTTTCAGATACACATGACTGTCCCTTATGGGTGGATTTGGAGAAAAACTTGAAGGGGTATTCTTTGGCCTCTTTACTGGGAGCTTGTCTTCCTTTTTTGCTTTCTAAGATTGGTAGTCAAGATCTTAATTCTATTATTAAACATACATCAGTTTTGTAGATCCAATGACTTTAATAATTTTGTTCTTTCTAGTAAAATACATCTCAATTATTTTTTTTAACCATCAATTTCTGATCAGACCTTTTCAATTTGGAAAACCAAAGGAATAGTAACTTTTTTTACATTTGTTTATGGGCAATTGTTTAATGTCTTTCACTCAGTGGATAAATATGACCTACCTAATGTACACTTTTTTTAGATATTTACAAATTTGGAATTTTCTGCATAATTTACTTCCAGATATTCCCTTGGCTTATTCACCCAATATTATTGATACTCTTTTTCAGGTTAAACCATTTCAAAAAGGACTGATAGCTATAATTTATGAATGGTTATTGAATTTGCTTATGTTATCTAATGATAAAATTAAAGTTGCGTGGGATTTGGAGTTTCGAAAGTCACTTTCAAGTAATCAATGGGATAAAGATTTTTTATTTGGTAAATACTTCATTTATTTGTGCCCATCATTCCTTGATACAGTTCAAGGTAGTACATCGGGTGCATATGTCAAAGGATAAATTAGCCCGTATCTTTTCCAATATTAATCCTATTTGCAATGGATGTAATATTGAGGTGGCTACTTTAACGCACATTTTGGTCTTGTATCAAGTTAGATAATTTTTGGAAAGAAGTCTTTAAAACTTTATCAAAAATCTTGAATATGGATCTACAACTGAATTTATTTACAGCAAATTTTGGGATTATTCCATTGGAAACAGGAGATATTCCTGTTTCTATTTAACGGATGATAGCTTTTACAACTTTATTGGCTAGGAGAGCCATTTTGCTTAAATGGAAGGATTCTAATCCACCTACTGCTAATTATTGGCTTACCTCCATTATGTCCTGTTTAAGTTTAGAGAAAATAAGTTGGACATTTGATACATCCTTTAAATTTGAGGAAACTTGGCAACCTTTTATTCAATATTTTCATATGCTCTGATTTATGGCCCTTCCAGTTACCTTTCTGAAGTTTTGGATTTGATCTGAAAGTTTTTCCTTTTTTGTTGCTTTCACCCTCAGTTTGAGCTGCCCAGTTCCTTTTTTTTTGTTTTTTGGTTTTGTTTTGGGGTTTTTTGTGTACATTTTAATTATAAAAGTTTCTTTACCTTTTTTCTTCTTTTTATGGATAAGAGGAGAATCAATTATCTTTTTCTTTATTAAATACTATTAGATTAATACTATGTGCAATCTTGATAATGTTTATTTTACCTTTTATATGAATTGTTATTGATATAGATATAGATATTTGAGATAATTATCCTCTTGTTATTTTTTTATATATATATATATATATATATATATATATACACATACATACATACACACACTCTTATTTAATACAGAAAGATTGATAAAGAAAGAAAATTTCTTCTTGTTTGGAATATATCTGTCTTGCACTTCCCTTGAACCGTGTGTCAAATCAGGCTTCCCTTGAACATTCACAGCGGTGCTTGTCACTAGAATCAGATAGGGTCCTTTCCACCAAAGTCTTTCTTGAGCGCCTTTACATATATATAGTCTCCAGGTCTAAAATGATTAGCGTTTTCTTTTCCCCAGCTGAGGCAAAACCTGAGCAGAAGTCCCTTGGGGAAGGGTTTGTACCTTTAAAGTTTCAAAGGCAGACATCAACGCATAGCCTGTCAAAAGAAAAGCTGTCTATAAAGAGTATTAAATCTGGGTTGTCAAGGGGTCAGCTGATGCTGGCACAATAATCTCTACCACTTTTACATAGTCCTGGGGTTCTGAGGACTCCGTCATAGGGACCAGGGTGGCCGGGTTGAGTCAAATTCGACTTGTTATGTAACTTGGCTTCGTATCCCGTGCGGCAAGCAACAATAAAATATTGAGTTGAGCAACATTACAGCATGACCTGTCAGTACCATACAGGCATGGTCTAGTATTAATGGGTCAGCCTTCTCAAACTTCAGTGTTGTCGCTGCCACCAATCTTAAACATCCAGGCTGTCCTCTAACCACTGGAGGCCATAGGGTGGAATAATACTCCGCTGGTTTTGGTAAGCCGCCATGTTCTTGGGTTAATACTGTACTTGCGAAACCCTCCTTTTCATTGACATACAGCCAGAACAGCTTGCTGTAATCAGGCAATCCTCAATCCATTGTATTGTATCAGATGCAGTCTGGCTTACTGCGACTTGTATGGCAGCATTATAGACATGGTATTCAGGTACCCAATGTTGGCAGTAATTCATCGTTCCCAGGAAAGCTATCAATTGTCTCTTGGTAGCAGTTCTGGGACCTGCACAATGGCAGCCACACGCCCCAGCCCCAATCAGCGGGTTCTTTTATACAGTACAGACCCCAGATACGTTTTGTAGGCTGGCAGAGATGTAATTTTGACAAGGAGGCTCTGTGTCTTCTGGCAGCCAAATGATTCAACAATTTTACAGTCTCCTCTACAATTAGCCAGTGGGGCCAACAATAAATCATCTGCATATTGCAAAATCATGCTGCCTTCAGGCAGTAGTAAATTTGCAAGACCATCACAGGCAGCAGATGCGTGGACAGCCAGACTTTCTGCATAACCCTGCAGTAACCTTTTCCACGTGTATTGCTATCCATTATACCAGATACTGACAGTCCTCATGTCATTGTATAGAGAAAAAGGCAGAGCACAAATTAGTCACTGTATACCAACAGGACTCCGAAGGGATAAAGGCCAGTATCACATTCGTGTCCGGAACCACCGGTGAAATGGGCTGCCCTATCCGATTTATAGCCCAGAGATCCAGAGCAAACTGCCGCTCATCTGGCCTCCCTGGTTTGGGATAGGTAACGTCAGCATATTGCAAGGGCTTTGAGTTCATTGCAGTGGTGATAGCTTCTCTGTGACTGGTTTAGTACTGCTTGTGGAGATAGGCCTGATCGACGGTAGTCGGGCATCTCGTGGGGAGCTACGAATTTCACTAATCCTACATGATTAGTGTAAGGGGAACTATCTATGGAATTCTCAGTCGGCTTATAATGGAGTTACTACTGTTACCCCTGTATCTGGTCCATAACAGCTATCCACCCTTCATGTTTGATTTGTTAGGTTTCTATAATCATAATCAGAATCTGGATCCCTCAAGGCTGCAGTGCAATGTCTCACAGTTACTAGTTTACAAGTTCCGATCAAATTATCCAATTCCCTCACTTCAATGTCGATTTCTACTTGCTGCTGCAGCCGATCACCCCACCAATTTACCAGATGTAAAGAGTAGCTGGACTTCGGTTTTATGTAGCGTTTAAGTGCAGAGCTCAGGTAATCTATTCCAAGGGATTTTTTGATACAATCCTTCGGAAGTACAATGAATTACAGCAGTTAGAGTGTTTGGCATTCAAGCAAATTAACAGGAGAGTTCTCTGCTGTAACAAATCTCCCATCAATCAAAATTTTCTCTACTTTTATTTCTACCGACTGTGACAGGGGTTCTATCATAGGAACTCTGGCTATCCCTACAGTCTTAACACTTCTGCTACCTTTTAATAATGCCACCTCAGATTGGTCACTTGTTAAAAATTGTGCTACTTCTGGTTGGTGACAATTTATAAATGTTTGCACTGCCAGTGGGTTATTTCCTGCTGGGGGATCCCAGCGCTCGATTCCCAAGTACGTATCTTTAAAACTGACAATAAAATCATTCTTTTGCTGACATTTAGTTACTTCTCCAAAGTCTCTGATGCTGGCTGATGTGCGAATCTCGCACCTTTGCTCTGTTCAGCCAGTCATTCAATCCAAGACTACCATCACCATTACCATTACCCTCGGTCCCCGGTGGAGGGAGAAGGGGAAATCCCTGAGGCGCATTGGGAAATCCTGTCCAAATTCCTGGCCAGGAAGTTCCATAGGCTATCATGAGCAATGACTGGACATTTCCAGGTAATGCATTAAAAATTTGACAAGTCTGGACCAACCAGTTATGGAAGGCTGCTGGTTTGCGCCGCTAATCATATTGTGTATCTCAGCCAGGGTCCAGGGTTTCAGTTTCAGATATTATGCAAGGAGCTTGGACCAGAGTCTGAACTATTCGTAGGCCCCTCCTCAGCTGATGTTGCCGCTGTTGTCACAATGCAGGGACATCCCTACAGCCATTTCTATTATTTCCATATCATCTGGTCATTTCAGATAGTGGGAGGGGGTGCTATTCGAGGATATAGTCAGGTGCCTGAGGCATTCAGAACCAAGGGTGCTGATAAGGGCACCTCGGCCTACTGTGTAATTTTTCCCCTCTTTTAGGTTTAACCTTTGGAAGCTGGTGCCATTTAGTCACTTCTTCCCATTTGTTAAAACACCACATCATAAACTCTAAATCCCAATTAGAATCTCCGCCTCCAGTTACTGTTTTGTGTCTCTGTGAGAGACTTTACTCTGTTAGGGATCAGAAATAAAAAGACAGACCTCGGTATAAAGTTAACCTTTTTAATACGTGATCATGGGGAGATGTTGTCCATCAATGTCAGATCACATCTTAAATTGGGCAATAGCCAACAGCTAAGCATTCTTCGGTGATTTCAGGAAGCACTGGTCAGGTATCAGCAAGTCTACAAATGATAACGAGCAGTACACAAAATTAGATTTGCAAGTCTACAGTCAGTTCCTCTACTAGCTAGACAATTTCAGACAAATGGTAACAAAATCTCTTGACTGGCAGGATCTATTGCTAGCTATTGCTAACTTGTACAAGCAAGGCAGCGTCTGCATCTTATCCTGTCACCCTCATGACTCAAGTCTTGAGCAATACTTATTTAGAAGCATAGAAAATTTAGTAATAATTTAGTCAAGCTTGACAACAAAGTTTAATTTTCTTCCATAGAAACCTATTTGTTTACAAGACAAGATGGACACTAAACTTTCAAACTAAACTGGTTACAAATACATATCTGAACTGAGCAGACGAAGTAGCAAGACAAAACACAAGACCAGGTAGCAATAAGATATAGGAGCAGAATTAAGCCATTTGACCCAGCAAATCTGCTCTGCCCTTTTATCATTTTCCCTCTCAGCCCCAATCACCTATCTTTTCTTCATATCCCTTCATGCCTTGACTAATCAAGAATCCACTGCCTTAAATTTACTAATAATTTGACTTTCATAGCTGCCTGTGGCAACAAATTCCACAGATTCATCACTCTCTGGCTAAAGAAATTATTCCTCATCCGTTCTGAAAGAACACCGTTCTATTCCGAGGCTCTGTCACTACATAGAACATAGAACAATACAGCACAGTACAGGCCCTTCAGCCCACAATGCTGTGCCAACCCTTAAACCCTGCCTCCCATATACCTCCATATACCTGTCTAGTAGTCTCTTAAATTTCACTAGTGTATCTACCTCCACCACTGACTCAGGCAGTGCATTCCACACATGTGGTGAACTTCATATACCTGTCTGGACATGCCCCTCTGCTGACTGCTCCTGTGGCTCCTCCCCCAGACCCCTGTATAAAGGCGGTTGGAGGCACTGCTCCTCCCTCAGTCTCCAGGATGTTGTGTGGTGGTCTCTTGCTACTAATCGTGGTTTCTTGCTGCTAATAAAAGCCTATCGTTCACCTCCCGTCTCCGAGAGTTATTGATGGTGCATCAATTTTATTAGCTGCAATTTTAAAACATGGAAAGCATTTTACAACCGGATAAATTGGACATTGATCCTCAAGCTCCCGAAGCAGCCATTGCCTTTGAACTCTGGCTTGCATGCTTCCAATCGTACCTGGAAGAGATTCCCATGACTGAGCCTGCTATCATGCACAAAGTTCTCCTCTCCAGAGTCAGTCCGCGGGTGTACTCCCTTATCAGAGACTTGCCGATCTACCAAGGGGCACTGGATGCCCTCAAAAGACAGTACCTGCGGACGGTGAACACCGCCTACGCAAGACATTGCTTAGCGATGCGGTGGCAGCGGGCCGGAGAGTCGAGTACTGAGTTTGTCCAGGCCCTACAGACACTCGTGTGGGCCTGCGACTGCAGGGGACTGACGGCGGAACAGCATGCGGATCTCCTGGTACGGGACACCTTCGTTACGGGGATCAGGTCAGTGTACGCGCGCCAGTGGCTGCTGGAAAATGCCGATCTTACCTTACAGTTGGCAATCGAGCTGGCCGACATGCTGAGGGCTGCTCTGCACAACGCTGACGCTGTCCAGCCACACGATCTCTGCATTAGGGTTAGGGTTAGGGATCGCTGTCCACACGATCTCCCACCGGTCCCATGGACGCTGCAGACCGGCAACCCCTTTGAAATGATAAAATTTTGCGGTGGAGAATGGAACTCTCCACCTACAACTATGATATCCTGTACCGGCCTGGAAGGCTCAATGAGCCCCCTGATGCCCTATCACAGGGAGTGTGTGCCAGCGTGCAGCTCGACCAGCTATACGCCCTCCATGCAGATCATTGCCACCCAGGGGGTCACCCGATTTTACCATTTCATTAAAGCCTGGAACCTGCCTTACTCCCTTGAGGACATCAGGACAATGACCAGGGACTGCCAAGTCTGTGCTGAGTGCAAACCGCACTTCTACCATCCTGAAAAAGCACAACTTATCAAGGCCACCCGCCCCTTTGAGCGACTGAGGGTTGACTTTAAGGGCCCCCTTCCCTACACCAACCACAATGTCTACTTTCTCAACATAATTGACGAGTACTCGCAGTTCCCCTTTGCCATTCCCTGCCACGATACCACAGCCACGTCCGTCATAAAAGCCCTGCGCCAGCTCTTCACTCTGTTCGGAGATCCCTGCTATATCCACAGTGATAGATGGTCCTCCATAATGAGTGACGAGCTGTGCCAGTACCTGCTGGCTAGGGTTATTGCTACTAGTAGGACCACAAGCTATAATCCCTGGGGGAATGGACAGGTGGAGAGGGAGAATGCCACGGTATGGAAGGCCACACTCTTAGCACTTAAGTCAAAGGGGTTGCCGGTCTCTCACTGGCAGGATGTCCTCCCCGAGGCACTCCACTCCATCCACTCCCTGTTATGTACGTCCACTAATGCCACCCCTCATGAGCGACTCTTTTCCCAGGAAGTCTGCCACTGGGACCAACCTACCAGTTTGGCTGACATCCCCAGGACCAGTGCTGCTCTGGAAACATGCGAGGAGCAATAAATACTCCCTGATGGTTGAGAGGGTTCACCTCCTTCATGTGAACCCCCAGTATGCCTACGTGGTCTTACCTGATAGGCGGGAGGACACAGTCTCCGTCCGCGACCTGGCGCCCGCAGGAGCACCAGACCCCTACCCTGAACACTCCAGTGACTATGAACCCTGTACCCATCGAGCTGTATACCCAAGAGACACCGCGCTCACCAAGCCCTACACAGACTCCTCACGACACTCCCATACCAGCTGCCTCGCACACTCGTGAGGGATTACTGATGCCTAATGGGCTGACACCTCAAGTCAGGCCGGAGACTGCACAATCACCGTCACCGGTGCAATCACCACCGGTGTTACGTAGATCACAGCGACAGATTCGACTGCCTGATAGACTTAACCTGTAAACATACTTGTAAGAAACTTCGTCCCATGGGGACTCTTAAAACAAAGGGGGGGGGGGGTGAATGTGGTGAACTACATATACCTGTCTGGACACGTCCCTCTGCTGACTGTTCCTGTGGCTCCTCCCACAGACCCCTGTATAAAGGCAGTTGGAGGCACTGCTCCTCCCTCAGTCTCCAGGATGTTGTGCAGTGGTTTCTTGCTGCTAATAAAAGCCTCCCGTCTCTGAGAGTTATTGATGGCGCATCAACACACGAACAACTCTGAGTAAAAAACCTTCTTCTAATATCCCCCTTGAACTTTCCACCCCTTATCTTAAAGCCACATCCTCTTGTATTGAACAGTGGTGCCCTAGGGAAGAGGCACTGCCTGTCCACTGACTATTCTTCTTAATATCTTGTACACCTCTATCATGTCTCCTCTCATCCTTCTCTCCAGAGAATAAAGCCCTAGCTCCCGTAATCGCTGATCATAATGCATACTCTCTAAACCAGGCAACATCCTGGTAAATCTCCTCTGTACCCTTTCCAATGCTTCCACATCCTTCCTATAGTGAGGCAACCAGAACTGGACACAGTACTCCAATTGTGGCCTAACCAGAGTTTTATAGAGCTGCATCATTACCCCGCGACTCTTAAACCCTATTCCTCGACTTATGAAAGCTAACACTCCATAAGCTTTCTTAAACTACCCTATACCTGCGAGGCAACTTTCAGGGATCTGTGGACTTGTAACCCCAGATCCCTCTGCTCCTCCACACTACCAAGTATCCTGCCATTTACTTTGTACTCTACCTTTGTCCTTCCAAAGTGTACCACCTCACACTTCTCTGGGTTGTACTCCATCTGCCACTTCTCAGTCCACTTCTGCATCCTATCCATGTCTCTCTGCAATCTTAGACAATCCTCTACACTATCTACAACACCACCAACCTTTGTCATCTGCAAACTTGCCAACCCACCCTTCCACCCCCACATCCAGGTCATTAAATCACAATAAGTAGAGGTCCCAGAACCAATCCTTGTGGGACACCACTAGTCACAACCCTCCAATCTGAATGTACTCCCTCCACCATGACCCTCTGTTTTCTGCAGGCAAGCCAATTCTGAATCCACCTGACCAAACCTCCCTGGATCCCATGCCTTCTGACTTTCTGAATAAGCCTACTGTGTGGAACCTTGTCAAATGCCTTACTAAAATCCATGTAGATCACATCCACTGCACTACCCTCATCTATACGCCTGGTCACCTCCTCAAAGAACCCTATCAGACTTGTAAGACATGATCTGCCCTTCACAAAACCATGTTGACTGTCCCTGATCAGTCCATGATTCCCTAAATGCACATAGATTCTGTCTCTAAGAATCTTTTCCAACAGCTTTCCCACCACAGACATAGGTCTCACTTGTCTATAATTACCCAGACTATCCCTACTACCTTTTCTGAACAAGGGAACAACATTCGTCTCCCTCTAATCCTCCGGTACTGCTCCCGTAGACACCAAGGACATAAAGATCCTAGCCAGAGGCTCAGCAATCGCCTCATAGAGCAGTCTGGGGAATATTCCGTCAGGCCCCGGGGACTTATCAGTCTTAATATATTTTAACAATTCCAACACCTACTCTCACTTAATATCAACATGCTTCAGAATATCAACCTCACTCATATTGTCCTACCAGTCATCAAGTTTCCTCTCATTGGTGAATACCAAAGAGAAGTATTCATTGAGGACCTCGCTCACTTCCACAGCCTCCAGGCACATCTTCCCACCTTTATCTCTAATTGGTCCTATCTTCACTGCTGTCAACCTTTTGTTCTTCACATAATTGAAGAATGCCTTGGGGTTTTCCTTTACCCTACTCACCAAGGCCTTTTCATGCCCCTTTCTTAAGCTCCTTTCTTGCTACCCTATATTCAATAGACTCATCTGATCCTTGCTTCCTAAACCTCACGTATGCTGCCTTCTTCCATATGAAGAGATTCTCCACCTCACTTGTCACCCATGGTTCCTTCACCCTACCATTCTTTATCTTCCTCACCGGGAAGAATTTATCCCTAACATCCTGCAAGAGATCCCTAAACATCAACCATAGTACGTAAGTCCATAGTACATTTTCCTCCAAAAACATCATCCCAATTCACACCTGCAAGTTCTAACCTTATAACCTCATAATTTGCCCTTCCCCAATTAAAAATTTTCCTGTCCTCTGATTCTATCCTTTTCCATGATAATGTTAAAGGCCAGAGAGCGATGGTCACTGTCCCCCAGATGCTCACCCACTGAAAGATCTAAGTTCTGACCCATTTCATTACCTAATACTAGATCTAGTATGGCATTTCCCCTTGTCAGCCTGTCTACGTGCTTTGACAGGAATCCATCTTGGACATACTTAACTCTGCCCTGTCTAAGCCATTATAACTAATCAAGTGCCAATAAATATTAGGGAAGTTAAAGTCACCCATGATAACAACCCCGTTATTTTTGCACCTTTCCAAAATCTGCCTCCCAATCTGCTCCTCGATATCTCTGCTGCTACCAGGGGGCCTATAAAATACCCCCAGTAGAGTAACTGCTCCCTTCCTGTTCCTGACTTCCACCCATACTGACTCAAATTACCCACCCTTTCTGTAGCTGTAATAGTATCCCCATACCAGTCATGCCACCCCTCCTCCCCATTTCCCCCCTCTCTATCCCTTCTAAAGCACTGAAATCCAGGAATATTGAGAATCCATTCCTGCCCTGGTGCCAGCCAAGTCTCCCAACAGCCACTACATCATAATTCCATGTATGCATCCAAGCTCTCAGTTCATGTCCTTTGTTCCTGATGCTTCTTGCATTGAAGTACACACACTTTAGCCCTTCTACCTTCCTACCTTTTACACCCTTTATTCTGTTTCTTTCCTCAAAGCCTTTTTATATGTTAGATCTGGCTTTACTCCATGCACTATAGTTGCAGCTCTCGCATGTCCTTTGTCCTCCTCCACCTCATCTGCTCTAACACTCTGGTCCCCCTCCCCCCTGCAAATCTAGTTTAAACCCCCCCCCCCCCCCCCCCGGAGCAGCACTAGCAAACATTCCTGCAAGGATGTTTGTCACCCTCTAGTTCATGTGCAACCCATCCCATCAGAACAGGTCTCACCTTCCCTGGAACAAGGCCCAATTGTCCAGAAACATTAAGTCCTTCCTCCTGCACCAACTCCATAGCCACGTATTTAGCTGCATTATCTTTCTATTTCTAGGCTCACTAGCACGTGGCACAGGTAGCAATCGTGGGATTGCAACCCTGGAGGTCCTGTCCTTCAACTTTGCATCTTACTCCCCAAATTCTCTTTGCAGGACCTCATCCTTCTTCCTATCCACACCATTAGTCCCTACATGGACCACAACATCTGGCTGCTCACCCTCCCTCTTGAGAATACTGAGTACTCGATCCGAGATATCACAATACATAGTGGGAGCATACTTATCTAAAGTGTGCACACCATCTACCGTGGCACCCTCAACTACCTGGTCCATGCTGACCCAAAGACCAACAAAAGGGCACATAGTTACCTCGCGCTAGATTGAAACTCTATCTGCGCCATGAAGTAATAAGCTAAAGAGAAGCACATGGGAGGGGTTGCAATGCTCCTTGCTGTTGTCAGTAACTGTGTCCCACGGGGAGCAGCTTTTGATGAGTGGCTGATGTGGAATCAGGTTCACGGGTCTAGCAAGTGCGACAGAAGCACCGACAGCGAATAAGTATATTAATCATTTATTTACAAACAGTAAAAATTCAACCAAGCTGTCATGTTTCCCAAGGTACAGAAACTACAAAGCTGAATATTCAACAAACATACTTAGTTATCGCTCATGCAGAGCAAACCTTCCCAAAGGCTAAGTGCATCACTTGCCACAAACAAAGGAATATATCTCGGGTATTTGAAACTGGATGCCAGGCAGCTATCCAATGGAAAAATCAGCTGCAGTTTCTAAACTACCCAGTCATGAGGAAAGTGACTTTCAACAATCAGAATAAGCCACGCCTCCCACAGGACAGACACTTGTTGCAACAACAGTAAATTTTAAGAGTCACACACACAAAATGTTGGTGGAACGCAACAGGCCAAGCAGCATCTATAGGAAGAATTGCTGTTGAAGTTTTGGGCCAAGACCCTTCATCAGGTTTGCTGTGTTCCACCAGCATTTTGTGTGTGTTGCTTGAATTTCCAGCATCTGCAGATTTTCTCATGGTTAAATTTTAAGAGTAGAAGGCTATTTCTGTTAATACTTTAATAGTTCAATCCAGGGGCCCTTCCAGTAACAATGGTCTGTATAGGATTGGTAACATTACCAAACTGGTGAACAGAGAAGGAGCAAACACGTGGAAATCTGCAGATGCCAGAAATTCAAACAACACACACACAAGAGAGAAGGATGTGGTTAGGGAAGGACTGATTGTAAATAGCCATATGCATAGGTTTGCCAGAGTGCAGTGGAATGTTTGCAGAAAACATCTGTGAGCTCAAACTGTTTAGGTGAAGACCAATGGGTTTGAAAAATGTGGCATGTTCCCAAAGTAGATAAAAAATGAAGCCAAATTTCAGTGCTAATTATTGAGGGGAATGGCCATAGGGGTGCTCTGCGCTAACTGTCTATTCACATTTCCATTTCTCCTGACAGTCACTCAGCTACTCACCTCCTGAAACTTCCCTATAGCTCTGATTATCTCCTCACTCTCCTATACAAGCTAAAGGTTATCCAGCTGTTGCTCCGGATCCCCAACATGGTCTTCAGGGAGCTTCAGCTGGATGCACAGTGCAGATGTAGTTGCCTGGGAGACTCTGGGTCTCCCAGGACTCCAATATCTGGCATGAAGAACACAACAGCTATTTGCTACACTAGGTACAGTAAGAGAAAAAAGGGAACCAAAACAGAAACTTACTCAGAACCAACACCTCTTTCAAGCCCAACATAGCTCTGAACAGTGGCTGCCCCGTGTCACAAGGGGACATGGAGACTGGACCCAAATGCAGGACGCAGGCACTGAAGTACTAGGAGCAGGACAGGAACACTAAAGGATAGAACAAGATGGGGAGACCGTGGCATGCAACTGTGATCCTGGGGTTCAGAGAGTTCATGGCAAAGGCAGGACCTTGGCTAAGCTAAATGATGGGTCTATGGGACAAGGAATGCTGGGAGGATAGCCCCCTGGGCACATTACTTATGGACAGGGCCCGGCCTCCCAGGCAGAAACACAGGGGCTTGGGCAGGTCGCGGGGCACCACCTGTCAGAAGTGAGGGGTAGGAAAGGGTCAGAGTCCTCAGGGCAGGCTGAATAGCTCCTGGGCAGGGCCACCTCCGAGGGAGGAACACAGGGGCCTGGGCAAGACACAGAGCACCTGGGCAGGTTGTGGGCAGAAAGGGGTAGGAAAGGGTTAGTCCCCCACCAGGCAATGGCAGTCCAGCCTGCTTACCCCATGGAGGCAAGGGGCCAGAAAGGAGCTCAGTCCAGGGTGACTACAAGAACAGACTTACAGAACTAGATGATTAACAGTGGGTACTCCAAGTCAGGGTCAAAACAAGATAGCCCAGGCAAACAGCACAACAATGCGAACAAGGAACACCAGAGCAGATGGTACAAGACACACAGTGGAACAGGACAACCCCCCACTAGACTCAGTCCCAGAGCCCCTATATATACACCTGCCAGCCGATAGGTCCCAGGTGCGCCTTCTTAAGCCAAGATGATCCCATTTGGGCTTAAGGGTGAAAGGAGGGACAGCTACAAGACCCAGAGTCCAGAGTCCGCAGACTGGATCAAGACCTGGAATGCAGGCTCCAGACTAGACCATAACAGTACCCCACACCACCCCCCCCCCCCAACCCACCCATCAAAGGGAGCCTCGAGGTGACCAAGGAGGGTCTCTAGAGCTGCAGATACAGGTGGGTGGGGGGAAATGTTCAGACAAGAGGGGACCACAGGGTGACATGAATGCTGCAGGGTGCCTGCAGACTGGGTCCATGACAGGGGTGGGGTGTCATTCTGTCACAAAGGGACATGGAGACTGGACCCAAATTCAGGATGCAGGCACTGAAGTACTAGGGCCAGGACAGGAACAACTAAAGGATAGAACAAGATGGTAAGACCATGGCATGCAACTGTGATCCTGGGGTTCAGAGAATAAATGGCAAAGGCAGGACCCCAGAGTTCATGGCAAAGGCAGGAACTTGGCTAGGCTAAAGGATGGGTCTATGGGACAAGGAATGCTGGGAGGATAGGCCCCTGGGCAGGCCACATTACTCCTGAGCAGGGCCCAGCCTCCCAGGCAAGAACACAGGGGCATAGGCAGGTCACAGGGCACCTGGGCAGGATGAAGGTACCACCCATCAGAAGCAAGGGGTAGGAAAGGGTCAGAGCCCCCACCAGGCAACAGCAGTCCAACCTGCTTACCCAATAGAGGCAAGGGGTCAGAAGGCAGCTCATTCCAGGGAGACTACAAGAACAGACTTACAGAACTAGATGATTAACAGTGGGTACTCCAAGCCAGGATCAAAACAGGATAGTCAGACAAACAGGGCAGAGCAGCAGGTACAGGACAACTAGACTCAATCCCAGAGCCCCTATATATACACCTGCCAGCTGCACCTCTTTAAGCCAAGATGATCCTATTTGGGTGAAAGGAGGGACAGCTACAATACCCGGAGTCTGGAGTCTGCAGACCAGATCAAGACCTGGAATGTAGGCTCCGGACTGGACCATAACACCCTGCTTGTTCTTTCTGTACTTTTAAACAAGCCTCATCAACCCGTGAGAAACCTCAGTGCTAATTGGGCTGCTGGAGTCATGCAAACTAAGGAGCCTGCTAAAATGCCCAGAGCCGTGACACAGAATGGGAATTGGACCAGAGTTAAAAATTCCCTTGACACTTACATAGAAACATAGAAAATCTACAGCACAATACAGGCCCTTCGGCCCACAAATTTGTGCCGAATATGTTCCTACCTTAGAAATTACTAGGCTTACCTACAGCCCTCTATTTTTCTAACCTCCATGTACCTATTCAAAAGACCCTATCATATCCGCTTCCACCACTGCCACCAGCAGCCCATTCCATGCACTCACCACTCTCTGTGTAAAAATCGTACCCCTGACATCTCTTCTGTACTTACTCCCCAGCACCTTAAACCTCTGTCTTCTTGTGACAACCATTCCAGCCCTGGGATAAAGACTCT
Organism: Hypanus sabinus; assembly: GCF_030144855.1. Lineage (NCBI taxonomy): Eukaryota > Metazoa > Chordata > Chondrichthyes > Myliobatiformes > Dasyatidae > Hypanus > Hypanus sabinus. The sequence continues at coordinate 124,775 of NC_082732.1, read as the reverse complement.
GACTATCCACACGATCAATGCCTCTCATCATCTTCTAAACTTCTATCAGGTCACCTCTCATCCTCCGTCGCTCCAAGGAGAAAAGGCCGAGTTCACTCAACTAAGGCATACTCCCCAATCCAAGCAACATCCTTGCAAATCTCCTTTGCACCCTTTCTATGGCTTCCACATCCTTCCTGTAGTGAGGCGACAAGAACTGAGCACAGTATTCCAAGCAGGGTCTGACCAGGATTCTATATAGCTGCAACATTACCTTTCAGCTCCTAAATTCAATTCCACGATTGATGAAGGCCAATACACTGTATGCCTCAACCACAGAGTCAACCTGCACAGCTCCTTTGAGCATCCTATGAACTTAGACCCCAAGATCCCTCTGATCCTCCACACTGCCAAGTGTCTTACCATTAATACTATATTTGGCCATCATATTTGACCTACCAAAATGAACCACTTCACACTTATCTGGGTTGAACTCCATCTGCCACTTCTCAGCCCAGTTCTGCATCCTATCAATGTCCCGCTGTAACCTCTGACAGACCTCTACACTATCCATGACATCTCCATCTTTTGTGTCATCAGCAACTTACTAACCCATCCCTCCACTTCCTCAACCAGGTCATTTATAAGAATCATGAAGAGTAAGGGTCCCAGAACAAATCCCTGAGGCACTCCACTGGTGACCGACCTCAATGCAGAATATGACCCGTCTACAACCACTCTTTGCCTTCTGTGGGCAAGCCAGTTCTGGATCCACAAAGCAATATCCCCTTGGATCCTATGCCGCCTTACTTTCTCAATAAACCTTGCATATGGTATCAAATGCCTTGCTGAAATCCATGTACAGGTCTTCCTTCATCAATGTGTTTAGTCACATCCTCGAATTCAATCAGGCTTGTAAGGCACGAGCTGCCCTTGACAAAGCCATGCTGACTATTCCTAATCGTATTATACCTCTCCAAATGTTCATAAATCCTGCCTCTCAGGATCTTCTCCATCAACTAACCAACCACTGAGGTAAGACTCACTGGTCTATAATTTCTTGGGCTATCTCTACTCCCCTTCTTGAATAAAGGAACAACATACACAACCCTCCAATCCTCCAGAACCTCTCCCACTCCCATTGATGAAACAAATATCATCACCAGAGGCTCAACAATCTTCTCCCTCGTCTCCCACAGTAGCCTGGGTTACACCTCATCCGGTCCCAGCAACTTACCAACTTGATGCTTTCCAAAAGCTCCAGCACATCCTCTTTCTTAATATCTATATGCTCAAGCTTTTCAGTCTGCTGCAAGTCATCACTACAATCACCAAGATCCTTCTCCATAGTGAATGCTGAAGTAAAGTATTCATTAAGTACCACTGCTATTTCTTCCAGTTCCTTACACACTTTCCCACTGTCATACTTGATTGGTCCTATTCTTTCATGTCTTATCCTCTTGCTCTTCACATACTCATAGAATGCCTTGGGGTTCTCCTTAATCCTACCTGCCAAGGCCTTCTCATGGCTCCTTCTGGCTCTTCTAATTTTCTTCGTAAGCTCCTTCCTTAGTCTTATAATTTTCTAGATGGCTAACGTTACCTAGCTCTCCGAACCTTTTTCTAAGCTTTTCTTTTCTTCTTGACTAGATTTATTACAGCCTTTGTACACCACGGTTCCTGTACCCTACTATAACTTCCCTGTCTCATTGGAGCAGAGGTTGGCTCCAACACCCGTTTGTCCTCTGTTAGGCAATGGTTCATGGTGTTCAGCATGGAGGCAGTTGTGGCATCATTCAGTACCTTTCTTAATTGGCTTTCAAATGAATGCATATTGTGGATGGATCTCCAATCAAATTGTAGTTGTCACTGCCAATCACGCCTCCGAGTCCTCCTGTTTTTACCACATACAAGCTCAATGTGGCTTGTTGGTTGTTGTATCTCACTGTGACGATTGTTATTCCCACAGGAGTTACCTTTTCTCTGGTATAAAGCTCTTATTTGGATATCTGCAAGCTTCAGTATTGAACAGCATTCCTGGAAATGCTGTTCAAACTCATTTTGTGGAATGACTGAATCAGTTAAAACTGTGTCCAATTCCATTTTAGTTCATTTGCCATCCACCTCTGGCATAAGCCAAATTGCTTGTCTAATGTTAGCTTTCACAATGTAAATCATCAGACTAGTCAGTCCTGTGTCACTCTGATCATTATCAGATTTTTCATCAACAGCATGCAGATTAGTGCTCTTTTTGAAACTGCAACTTGACTTTATCTTTTTTTCTTCTACATGCTGTTTATATGTGAGCCCATGCCACAATGGTAGCACAATTTGTTCGGCCAGGCAGGTCTCCATCTAGATGCTGCAATTTTGTTAATGCTGACTTTCATTCCTGACTGCAACTCAATTGTGCCTGTGCCTGTGGATTCCATTGAAACAGCAATTTCAACTGCTCTCCAGCTGGCATGGGAGCAGCCAAGCACTGGGCCAGAAGTGCTTACAAATGACTGAGAATGGCTACCATCTATCAGGGTCATTTATCAGGAGTGTTGCATATGCAGAGCCCTTACTGTTATTAAGGATCCCACCCATCCTTCCAACATCCTTTTTGACTTTCTACCATCAGGCAGGAGACTCCAATGCATAAAAAGAACAGTCAGGATGGGACAGTTTCTTCCCTCAGGCCATTAAGCTTCTGAACTCCCTGCTGAGTCGTATTCAAAGTATCACTGGTTAGTCTGTTCTGTACTTTACAATGTTTAATTTATGCACTTTAATTCAATTATTTATGTGTAATCCATCTGTGGCTTTTACCCTTACTTTCATAAGTTATTGTGTGTTATGTGTACTACTGTGCTTTACACACTGGTTCAGAGAAACATTTCATTTGATGTTATATGTACCTTTATCAAGTCAAGTCAAGTCAAGTCAAATCACTTTTATTGTCATTTCGACCATAACTGCTGGTACAGTGCATAGTAGAAATGAGACGTTTTTCAGGACCATGGTGTTACATGACACAGTTCAAAAAACTAGACTGAACTATGTAATAAAAAAAACAACACAGAGAAAGCTACACTAGACTACAGACCTACACAGGACTGCATAAAGTGCACAAAAACAGTGCAGGCATTACAATAAATAATAAACAGGACAATAGGCAAGTTGTCAGTCCAGGCTCTGGGTATTGAGGAGTCTGATAGCTTGGGGGAAGAAACTGTTACAAAGTCTGGTTGTGAGAGCCTGAATACTTCGGAGCCTTTTCCCAGATGCCAGGAGGGAGAAGAGATTGTATGAGGGGTGCATGGGGTCTGTCATAATGCTGTTTCCTTTGCGGGTGCAGCGTGTAGTGTAAATGAACATGATGGCCGGAAGAGAGACCCCGATGATCTTCTCAGTTGACCTCACTATCCACTGCAGGGTCTTGCGATCCGAAATGGTGCAATTTCCGAACCAGGCAGTGATGCAGCTGCTCAGGATTTTCTCAATACAACCCCTGTAGAATGTGATGAGGATGGAGGGGGGTGGGGGGAGAGGTGGGAGATGGACTTTCCTCAGCCTTTACAAAAAGTAGAGACACTGCTGGGCTTTCTTTGCTATGGAGCTGGTGTTGAGGGACCAGGTGAGATTCTCCGTCAGGTGAACACCAAGAAATTTGGTGTGTATTTATATATTTAAGAATTTATATAGCTATATGTCAATAAACTTGACTTGATTTTTAAATGTAAGTTGTGCTTCAGTCAGGATCCGTTTTTGGATCCGAAGAGTCCACAAACCTAACAATCTCTCAGTGTATCAATAAGTCCATTGATGACAATTCTCAGGCAACTTCTTCAATTCAGCCACATATGCTGAAATGGACTCTCCTTTTTGATCCCACTTATGAAACCTAAAATATTCTGTAATCCACTATATCTTTGGTTCAACATGTTCCTTCATTACAGGTACTTTTACAATAGCAGCAAAGCTCATTTCTACTGGTTTGGTTGGATCATTATCAGATTTTTCATCAACAGCATGCAGATTAGTGCTCTTTTTGAAACTGCAACTTGAACTTTGAACTGCAACTTTGAAGCAAACTGTATGCCATCTGTATGGCTCAATGCAATCAGCAAAATTGGTATTTGATATTGGCTATTTCACTTGCTTCAAAATACTGTTCAATATGCACAGTATATAAAATCCCATTACCTGTAATCAAACGTGTCTATCTTTTCCGATGAAGACAGCTATTTCTGCTCTTTTTTAATAGAGTCATACAGTCATAGAAAAGTACAGCACAGAAACAGGCTTTCCAGTCCATTAAGTTCATGCTTAACAATGTAACTACCTACTTCTATTGACCTGCACTGGGACCATTGCCTTTATTCTTTGGTGTGTAGAAGGTTGAGGGAGGACCTGATAGAGGTATTTAAAATTATGAGGGGGATAGTTGACGTGGATAGGCTTTTTCCATTGAAAGTAGGAGCGATTCAAACAAGAGGACATGAGTTGAGAGTTAAGGGGCAAAATTTTAGAGGTAACACGAGGGGAAACTTCTTTACTCAGAGAGTGGTAGCTGTGTGGAACAAGCTTCCTGTAGAAGTGGTAGAGGCAGGTTCGATTTTTGTCATTTAAAAAAAAATTGGATAGGTATATGGACAGGAAAGGAATGGAGGGTTATGGGCTGAGTTCAGGTTGGTGGGACTAGGTGAGAGTAAGCATTTGGCACGGACTAGAAGGGCCGAGATGGCCTGTTTCCATGCTGTAATTGCTATATGGTTATACTTCTACCATCCACGTACCTATCCAAATCTCTTTTAAAATCTGAAATCGAGCTCGCATGCATCACTTATGGCTGGCAGCTCTTTCTATACTCTCATGACCCTCTGAGTGAAGATGTTTCCCTTCATGTTCCATTTGCTTCAAGGCCACCACCATCGTCCCTGTGCCGAAGAAGCCTTCAGTGTCCTGCCTAAATGACCCCCATCCCATTGCACTTACATCCGTCATCATGAAGTGTTTCGAGAGGCTCGTCATGAGGCATATCAGGACCCTGCTGCCCCCCTCACTGGACTCCCTGCAGTTTGCGTACCATCCCAATCTCTCAACAGATGACGCCATTGCCACCACCCTCCACCTGGATAAAGAAGACACATATGTTTAGATGCTGTTCATAGACTTCAGTTCAGCATTCAACACAATCATCTCTCAGAAATTGATTGGAAAGCTGAGCCTACTGGGCCTGAATACCTCCCTCTGCAACTGGATCCTAGACTTCCTGACTGGGAGACCTCAGTCAGTCTGGATCGGGAGCAGCATATCCAACACCATCACACTGAGTACAGGGCCCCCCAGGGCTGTGTGCTCAGTCCACTGCTGTTCACTCTGCTGACCCATGACTGTGCTGCAACACACAGCTCAAACCATATCATCAAGTTCGCCATTGACACGACCGTGGTGGGTCTCATCAGTAAGAACGACATGTCAGCTTACAGAGAGGAGGTGCAGCAGCTAATGGACTGGTGCAGAGCCAACAACCTGTCTCTTAATATGAACAAAACAAAAGAGATGGTTGTTGACTTCAGGAGAGCTTATGGTCTTGACTTATGGTCGACCACTCCCCGCTGAATATCAACGGCTCCTCGGTAGAGATCGTAAAGAGCACCAAATTTCTTGGTGTTCACCTGACGGAGAATCTCACCTGGTCCCTCAACACCAGCTCCATAGCAAAGAAAGCCCAGCAGCTTTCTGCGAAGGCTGAGGAAAGTCCATCTCTCACCCCCCATCCTCATCACATCCTACAGGGGTTGTATTGAGAGCATCCTGAGCAGTTGTATCACCACCTGGTTTGGAAATTGCACCGTCTCGGATCGCAAGACCCTGCAGTGGATAGTGAGGTCAGCTGAGAAGATCATCGGGGTCTCTCTTCCTGCCATCACTTTCAGTTACACAATACGCTGCATCTGCAAAGGAAACAGCATTATGAAGGACCCTATGCACCCCCATACAATCTCTTCTCCTTCCTGCTGTCTGGGAAAAGGCTCCGAAGCATTCGGGCTCTCACGACCAGACTGTAACAGTTTCTTCCCCCAAGCTATCAGACTCCTCAATACCCAGAGCCTGGACTGACAACTTGCCTATTGTCCTGTTTATTATTTATTGTAATGCCTGCACTGTTTTTGTGCACTTTACGCAGTCCTGTGTAGGTCTGGAGTCTAGTGTAGCTTTCTCTGTGTTTTTTTACATATTCAGTCTAGTTTTTGGACTGTGTCATGTAACACCATGGTCCTGAAAAACATTGTTTCATTTTTACTATGCACTGTACCAGCAGTTATGGTCGAAATGACAATAAAAGTGACTTGACTTGACTTGACAAACTTTTCACCTTTCATGCTTTAACCCATGATCTTTGGTTCTAGTCCACCTACCCTCAGTGGAAAAAGCCTGCTTGCATTTACCCTATCTACAACACTCATAATTTTATATACCTCTATCAAATATTGTCTCAGTCTTCTATATTCCAAGGAATAACTACCTTACCTGTTTAATCTTTCCTTATAACTCATGTCTTCTGGCAATATCCTTGTGAATTTTCTCTGTACTCTTTCAACCTTACATCTTTCTTGTTGGTAGGTGACCAAAACTGTACACAATACTTCAAGTTAGACATCACCAATCTCTTGTACAATTTCAACATCACATCCCATCTCCTGTACTAAATACATTGATTTACAGTATTAAGGCCAATATGCTAAAAACTTTCTTTATGACCCTATCTAACTACCTGTAACATCACTTTCAATGAATTATGGACCTGTATTCCCAGATCCTTTTGCTCTAGCACACTCCTCAGTGCCTACCATCCACTGTGTAAGACTTACCCTGATTGGTCCTCCTGAAGTGCAAAACCTCACACTTGTCTGCATTAAATTTCATCTGCCATTTTCACCCCATTTTTCCAGCTGATGCAGATCCCTCTGTAAGCTATGATCGCCTTCCTCGCTGTCCACTACATCCCTAATCTTGGTGTCACCCACAAGTGTGCTGATCCAGTTAACCACATTATCATCCAAATTATTGATATAGATATGTACATTTATTATCAAAGTACAGCTTACCATCCAAGTGGCGAGACCTCAGTGGTGGCAGGGTCTCCATTGGTCAGGGTCAACCATGGACGTTGTGTCCCAACTGATATGCAAGCCAAGGAGAACAAGCTGTTGCTCATGTAGCAGGCTCCCCCTCTCCATGCAGCTGATCGATTCAACGGAACGTCAGAGACTGATACAGTTTGTCAACAGTGGCATCTCAGGAGTTGCCAGTCACCAGAGTAGGACTGCCTTAGGGAATCCAGCTCTGAATTTTTCCTTGGCCTTCCCCATGAGTAGATATAGCATCAAGACAGTGGAGTATGAGATCAGAATTTTCCTGCTCCTAGGTGAGCTGTCAACCACAGCTGATGAGACCCATCTGCCCGAAGTGACTGGTTCTATTTATTTATTGAGATACAATGTGGAGTAGACCCACCTGGCCCTTTGAACCATGCTGCCCAGAAATGACCAATTTAATCTGAGCCAAATCACTGAAATGCTGGTAAGCTTAACCAATTAACCTACCAACCAGTATGTCTTTGGGCAGTGGGAGGAAACTGGAGCAACTGGAGGAAATCCACACGGTCACAGGGAAGACATGAAACTCCTTAAAAGCAATAGTGGGAATTGAGACTGGGCCACTGCTAACCACTACACTACCATTCTTCCAGTAACCCTGCCTTTGTGTCTTCTCCTGTCAGTAGAAACAGTTCTGCTAGGTTTAGCAGCAAAGCCACACATGGCCAGGAGCTGGACTTGGTTAACAGAGGCTATCTGAGATATATGCCAATGCAAGCCTTTAATAGGTAGTGGGAGCTTGTCCCCACTACCACGCTCAACCTTAAGATATTGTTTACTGTTTACCTGTGATGCACACAACATTCATTTTGAAATTTATTGTATTAACTTATTTATGACTATATTTTGGTTTATCTGCTATGTGTGATGTATGTTTTGTGGGGGCACTGTGGTGCAGAGGAATGTTGTTTCCTTTGGTTGTGTGTATATATATATATACAGTCAGATGACAATTGACAATATACTTGAATATATCCTGGAGACTGTACACCTGGGGGCTGCTTTCATTGTTGCCGGAGACTTTAATTGAGCATCGCTGACTAAGGTTTCTCCAAAGTTTTGTCAACACATTCAGGTGAGCACAAGGGGAGATAGTAAACTTGACCACTGCTACTCTCCCTTCCACAATGCTTACAGAGTGCTCCTCCATCCACCATTTAGGTCTGATCACTCCTTCATCCTGCTTCTCCGTGTACAGGCAGAAGCTGAAACCAGAGGCAGCCATAGTTAAAACTGTCCACTGTCGGTTTGACCAATTGGTCTCCATGCTACAGGACTGCTTTGATGATGTCAACTGGAATATCTTTCATAACGAGGATGTCTCGAGTTCACGGAAGGGGTCATAAGTTTCATCCAGAAGTCCATCGAGGACGTTGTCCCCCAAAAATCGGTCAGGGTGTATTCAAACCAGAAACCCTGGATCAACAGTACCATGCAAATAGCACTTACTGCACAACACAGACTTATGCTGCCAGTAATCAGCAGGAACTCAAGAAATACAGCTACAATCTACGCAAAGTCATCAAGGCAGCAAAACAACAATACACAGACAAGATCCAAACGCAGCTCTCCACCAACAACAAACGCAACTTACGTCAAGGTCTGTGCACCATTGCAGACTTCAAAGCTAGATGCAGCAGAGTTACAAAATCATTGCCTCTCCCCCAGATGAGCTAGATCTTTTTTACGCTCGGTTTGATGTCACCGACACTGACACCAAAGTGACCTGCACCTTGGCCATCTCCGAGGCTGAAGTACGCAGGTGTTTCCGACAAGTGGACAGGCGTAAGGCTGCGGGACCGAACGGCATCCCAGGGTGGGTACACAGGATTTGCGCGGCACAACTAGCAGGTGTGTTTACAGACATTTTTAATCTCCCCCTCTCCCAGTGTAGAGTGCCTTCCTGCTTTAAAACTTCCACTATTGTTTCTGTACCAAATAAAGACCAAGGTAACATGTCTGAATGACTGGCGTCCTGTCACACTCACCTCAATAATAAGCGAATGCTTGGAGAAACTGGTCAAGGACTACATCTGCAGCTTGCTACCACCCACAGTGGATCCCCTACAATTTGCCAACTGACACAACTGATGGACAGATGATGCAGTAGCCACTGCTCTACACACTGTCCTTATACATCTGAAGAAGAGGGATCCTTATGGGAGAATGCTGTTCTTGGACTACATTTCAGCATTCAACAACGTGATTCCATCCAGGCTTGACAAGAAGTTCAGAGACCTCAACCTTCACCCTGCCTTGTGCAGCTGGATCCTGGACTTCCTGTCAGATTGCCAGCAGGTGGTAAGGTTGGGCTCCCTCATCTCTGCCCCTCTAACCCTCAGTACAGGTGCCCCTCAGGGCTGTGTCCTAAGCCCCCTCCTTTACTCTCTGTACACCCATGACTGTATCGCCACCCACAGCTCCAATCTGCTAATTAAATTTGCAGATGATACTACATTGATTGGCCTAATCTCAAATAATAATGAGGCAGCCTACAGGGAAGAAGTCATCACCCTGAATATAACCTCAATGTTGCAAAAACAAAGGAGCTGGCTGTGGACTACAGGAGCTACAGGTTTACCCCTATTGACATTAATGGATCTGGGGTTGACAGGGTGATCAGTTTCAAGTTCAAAGGTATGCACATCACCGAGAATCTCACTTGGTCTGTACATACTGGCTGTGAGGTAAAAAACCACTTTCACCTCTTTCACCTCGGACAATTGAAAAAGTTCAGCATGAGCCCCCAAATCCTAAGGACTTTCTTCAGAAGCACAATTGAGAGCATCCTGACTGGCTGTATCACTGTCTGGTCTCTGCAAAGAGTGGTGCCGACAGCCCATGGATGTGAACTTCCCACTATTCAGGACATTTACAGAGACAAATGTGTAAAAGGGGCCCAAAGGATCTTTGGGGACCCAAGTTACCCCAACCACAAACTATTCCAGCTGCCAGGACCAACAGATTCTGGGACAGCTTCTTCCACCAGGCCATCAGAGTGATTAACTCACACTGACACAATTGTATTTCTAAACTATATTGACTGTTTTGTTGTATATCTTACTCTACATACAATTTCTAACAAGTTACTATAACTTGCACATTGCACATTCAGACAGAGAGGTAATGTAAAAATTTTTATTCCTCATGTATGTGAAGCATGTAAGAAATAAAGTCAATTCAATTGAACCAATGTCTTATACAATTTTAATATAACATCCCAACTCCTGTACTCAATATTCTGATTTATGAAAGCTCTCTTTATTAACCTATTTACCTGTGACACCACTTTTAAGGAATCATAGATTCATAGACTTGTATTTCAGGAACCCTCTAATCTACAACATTTCTCAGTGTCCTACCATTCGCTGTGTAGGTCCTACTCTGGTTTGTCTTCCCAAAGTGTAACACTTTACGCCTGTCTGCATTAAATTCTGTCGGCAGTTTTTAGACTACTTTTCCATTGGTCAAGATCCTGCTTCAAGTTTTGATAACTTTCCCCACTCTCCATTATGCCTTCAGAATTGGTGTCATCTGTAAATCTGGGGCGGCACAGTAATGTACTGGTTAGCATAATGCTTTACAGTACCAGCAATCCAGGTTCATTTTGCGATGCTGCCTGAAAGGAATTTGTATCCCCATGGGTTTCCTCTGGGCACACTGGTTTTCTCCCTCAGTCTAAAGACGTACTGGTTGGTAGGTTAATTGGTCATTATAAATTCTCCTGCGATTAACCGAGCATTAAATTGGGGTTGCTGGGCAGCACAGCTCAGATAGCCAGAAGGGCCTCCTCTCAATAAATAAAGAAATTTACCTCATTATCATCCAGATCATTGCTATAGATTCATGATTCAAGATTCAAAACACATTCATTATCAAAGAATATATAAATTATACACATTGAAATTAGCCTGTTTATCATCTGCCATGAAGCAAGAAACTTGAATAAAACAATAAAACAATGAAAAAAAGAAACAAAAACCACTGTACAGAGAAAGAGAGAAAAAAAAAACACACATTGTGGAAACAATAGAAGCAAGCCACCAGCATCCTGAACCAGACTGAGTCCCAGACCTGCTCCTGGAACAGGTGGAGTCAGCCCAAGCTGTGCCTTCGTGACCAGTTTTCACACCAGCAGAAACACACAGCAGGCAGATCTGTTCATAGCCTTGGTGCCACGAGTCTCGCTGATATACAGGAAGCCACACCAGAGACACCGGATCTGCTATTTCTGCCATCTACAATGGGATCCCCACCATCAAGTCTTTTTATAGACAATAGACAATAGACAATAGGTGCAGAAGTAGACCATTCGGCCCCTCGAGTCTGCACCGCCATTCTGAGATCATGGCTGATCATTCACTATCAATACCCAGTCCCTGCCTTGTCCCCATATCCCTTGATTCCCCTATCCATCAGATATCTATCGAACTCCTTCTTGAAAGCATCCAGAGAATTGGCCTCCACCGTCTTCTGAGGCAGTGCATTCCACACCTCCACAACTCTCTGGGAGAAGAAGCTCTTCCTCAACTCTGTTTTAAATAACTGACCTCTTATTCTCAATCCATGCCCTCTGGTACTGGACTCTCCCAACATCTGGAACATATTTCCTGCCTCAATCCTATCAAATCCTTTAATTATCTTAAATGTTTCAATCAGATCCCCTCTGAATCTCCTCGATTCCAGTGTGTACAAGCCCAATCTCTCCAATCTCTCTGCGTAAGACAGCCCTGCCATCCCAGGAATCAACCTAGTGAATCTACGCTGCACTTCCTCAATTGCCAGAATGTCCTTCCTTAAACCTGGAGACCAAAACTGTACACAATATTCCAGGTGTGGTCTCACCAGGGCCCTGTACAAATACATTTGCCTTCTTCACTGCCTGTTGCACTTGTTCATTCACCTTCATTGACTGATGAACTAGGACTCCTAGGTCTCTTTGCATTTCTCCCTTACCTAACTCTACACAGTTCAGACAATACTCTGCCCTCTTGTTCCTGCTTCCAAAGTGGATAACTTCACATTTATTCACATTGAATGACATCTGCCAAGTATCTGCCCACTCACCCAGCCTATCCAAGTCTCCCTGTATTCTCCCAACGTCCTCTTCGCAGTCACACTGCCACCCAGTTTAGTATCGTCAGCAAACTTGCTGATATAGTTTTCAATGCCCTCATCTAAATCATTGACATAAATCGTAAAGAGCTATGGTCCCAATACAGAGCCCTGTGGTACCCCACTAGTCACCTCCAGCCAGTCCGAGAAACACCCATTAACTGCTACCCTTTGCTTTCTATCTGCCAACCAGTTTTCTATCCATGTTGAAACCCTGCCCCCAATGCCATGAGCTCTGATTTTACTCACCAATCTCCTATGTGGCACCTTATCGAATGCCTTCTGAAAATCTAGGTACACTACATCCACTGGCTTACATCCATGTCTAACATCCATGTTACACCCTCAAAAAACTCCAACAGATTAGTCAAGCATGATTTGCCCTTGGTAAATCCATGCTGGCTCGGCCTAATCCTATTACTGCCATCAAGATATGCCACTATTTCGTCCTTAATAATGGACTCAAGCATCTTCCCCACGACTGACGTTAGGCTAACGTTTTAGTTAGTTAGTTAGTTCTCTGTTTTCTCCTTCCCTCCCTTCTTGAAAAGTGGGATAACATTAGCCACTCTCCAATCTTCAGGAACTGATCCTGAATCTAAGGAACATTGGAAAATGATTACCAATGCATCCGCAATTTTCTGAGCCACCTCTTTTAGAACTCTCGGATGCAGTCCATCTGGACCTGGGGATTTATTAGCCTTCAGTCCTACCAGTCTAATCATCACAGTTTCTTTCCTAATGTCAATCTGTTTCAATTCCTCTGATATCTTATGACCCTGGCCCATCCATACATCTGGGAGATTGCTTGTGTCCTCCCTGGTGAAGACAGATCTAAAGTACGCATTAAATTCTGTTGCCATTTCCCTGTTTCCCATAACCATTTCTCCCAATTCATTCTTCAAGGGGCCAACATTGTTCTTAATTATCTTCTTTCTCTTCACATAGCTAAAAAAGCTTTTGCTATCCCCTTTTATATTCCTGGCTAGACTGAGCTCATACCTGATTTTTTCTCTCCATATTGCTTTTTTAGTTAAGATCTGCTGTTCCTTAAAACTTTCCCAATCATTTGTATTCCCACTCATCTTAGCCCTGTCATACTTCTTTTTCTTTAATGCTATACAATCTCTGACTTCCTTTGTCAACCACTGTGGCCCCTTCCCCCTCTTTGAATCCTTCCTTCTCATTGGAATGAACTGCTTTTGCATCTTTTGTATTATCCCCAAGAATATCTGCCACTGCTGATCCACTGTCTTTCCTGCCAGGGCATCCGCCCATTTAACTTTGGCCAGCTCTTCCCTCATGGCTCCGTAGTCTCCTTTATTTAATTGCAACACTGACACCTCTGATCTGCCCCTATCCCTCTCAAATTGTAGATAAAAACTTATCATGTTATGATCACTACTTCCTAATGGCTCCTTTACTTCAAGATCACTTATCAATTCCTGTTCATTACACATCACCAAGTCCAAAATAGCCTCGTTCCTGGTTGGCTCAAGCACAAGCTGTTGCAAAAATACATCCCTTACACACTCCACAAACTCCCTATCCTGGGGTCCAGCACCTACCTGATTCTCCCAGTTCACCTGCATGTTGAAATCTCCCATAACAACTGCATTACCTTTAGCACATGTCAATGTTAACTCCCTAATCAACTTGTGCCCAATATCCACGCTACTGTTTGGGGGCCTGTACACAACACCCATTGGAGTCTTTTTACCCTTACTGTTCCTCAGCTCAATCCACACAGACTCTACTTCCCCTGTTCCTAAGTCACCCCTTGCTAAGGACTGAATCTCATTCCTCACCAACAGGGCCCTCACTCGCATTAACCCTGCCCTCACTCTCCACTTTCCACAGGGATCACTCCCTACCCACCTCCTTAGTCCATTCATCCTCCCCACTGATCCCCCTCCTGGTACTTATCCTTGCAAGTGGAACAAGCACCATACCTGTCCAAAACTACCATTCAAGGTCCAAAACAGTCTTTCCATGTGAGGCAACATTTCACCTGTGAGTCAGTTAGGGTCATCTATTGTATCCGGTTCTCACAGTGTGGCCTCCTTTGTACTGATAGATTGGAAGACCGCTTCACCGGGCACCTATGCTCTATCTGCCAGAAAAAAGTGGGATCTTCTGGTGGCCACCCTTTTCAATTCTACTTCCCATTCCCATTCCAACATGTCTGTCCCTGGCCTCCTCTACTGCTGTGATGAGGCCGCACTCAAGTGCTCAAGTTGGAGGAGTAACACCTTATTTTCTGTTTCTGTAACTTTCAACCTGATGGCATGAACATCGATTTTTTGAACTTCTGGCAATTTCACCCCCCCCCCCACCTTCACCATCCCCCCATTCCTGTATCCCTCTTTCATCTTATCACCCTACCTGCCCACTACCTCCCCCTGGTGTTCCTCCCATTCTCTTTCTTCCATGGTCTTCTACCCTCTACTGTTAGAATCCCCCTTCTCCAGTCCTTTATCTCTTTCTCCAATCAACTTCCAAGCTCTTTATTTCACCCCACCCCAGCTTCTGGTTTCACCTATCACCTACCACCTTGTAGTTCTTTCTTAAATCCTCCCAACTTCTTGCTCTGACCTCCTCTGTTTTCCAGGCTGCCTGGCCTGCTGAGTTCCTCCAGCATTTGTGTGTGTTGCTTTCTCTGTCCTTGATGCTCTTGAACACTCACAATGTGTGTCTCAGCCTTGTAACCAGGGTCATGTCCTTCTGTTCCTCAATGTTTGTGATCATTCATCATGTGTGTCCTACCTTGTACACCGAGGTCCCTTTGTTCCTCAATAGTTTCTACCATTCACGGTGTGTGTGCCCACCCTCTACCTTCTTACCACCAAGTCAGTAGTTCATCCAAAACCTGAGAAGTGGAATGCTGAAGCCCCTTTAATAAACAAGGGTTTTTATTTAAGGGTGACCTGCTACACTCCTCTGCAGGAGGAGTTCACGAGCCCTGTGGGCCCCAGCAAAGTAGAACGTCCCCCAGAATTCCAGGTCCTGTTGTGGGACATCCATCATTTCGCTGTCCCTCACCTGGGGCTGGGGCAGTGGTTGGAGGATATGAAGCCCCCTCAAAACCCCCATATTTCCAGGATCAAGGGAGTGGGACTGTTGGGTGCTAGGGAAAAGGGTGGCCTCCACTGGCTGAAGCATCCTGTCTGAGGACAGTGGAGTACCAGGGAGCAGTGGGCGGGGAGCCTGGAAGTCCTCAATCACCCAGAAGGGGGTCAACCAGAGGGGGTTTGGTCTCTCCAATGACAGATGTCCTCTTGACCTTTGGCTGAAATGCTCATCCAGTGGGGTATACCCTCTTAACTCTTGACTCAATTTCTCATCCAATAGCAAGCTTTCGCTTGACCCTTGATTCAACTGCTCATCCAGTGAGGAGCGCCCACTTGACCCTTGTCTCATCTTCTTATCCAAATGCAAGCTTCCACTTGACCCTTGGCCCAATTGCTTGTCGAATGACAAGCTTTCCCTTGATCCTTGATCAAGCTGCTCATCCAATAGTGAGAGCTCCTTTGATGCTAGACCCAACTGTGCATCCAAAGACAGATGTCCTTTTGATCCTTGACCTAAGTGATCATGCAATGGCAAGCTTCCCTTTGGTACTTGGCGTAACTGCTCATCCAATGGGGAATGCCCACCTGATCCTTGACCCAAGGGCTGGTCCAATGATGCGGAGCCCCCTGATCCATGATCTGGGGTTACCTTTACAGTTGAGTTGATCTCTGAAACCTGTCCTGAGGGCTGGGAAGAGGAAGTACTCACTACCGACAGGAGGTCCCGTTCCCAGCCGGGCCGAGAGTGAGAGCCAGAACTAGGAAGGTGGATCAAGCTAGGTAAGGAGGTGGGGGCAGATCCAGGAGAAGAGGGGGGTTCCCGTGGATGGGGAGACAGCGGCAGGCTGAGAAAGCCCAGGGCATTGTGGATGATAGGGTCTGAAGGGGCTAGCATGGGAGACCCCGTTGGCAGGTCCCTCTCCTCGGCTGGAATCCCTCTCTCTGATTGGCTGCCAAGTGACATCCTGGCGATGACTTTCTTCTGAAGTTCCGAGACACCTAGCAGCAGGGCAAGTAGAAGAAGTGTCACTCACCAGTCAAGATTCACGCCTCCCCATCACCCACCTCGGGGGATCAATACAGCAGTCGATATCTCACACTTCCTCAGAAAGAGATGTGTATACCGACCAGTGTTTCCTTCCTCCCTTTCTTGGGGAGAGATCTGTATACTGGCCAGAGTCCTTGTCTTCCTCTCCCTCATGGGGATTTCTGTACACTGAATCCCTCTCCAATAATATTTAGGTCTCCTGATTTAAAGAGTTGTGTACAGATGTTGGGACATCCAATAAGAATGGTGTTGGGCATTGGTCAAACCACACGTTGGGAACTGAGCCAAGATCAGTTGCTCCAACTCTTGAGAGGTTAATGAGTGACAGAGGAGTGCAGCAGACACAGGCTCTCAGTTTGCAGGCCCTTGGGTTCAATTTCCACCTCTGCCCAGATGATCTGATGTGCCAGACTCTAATGTTCTGCCTGTGTCACTGCTTTGCACTTGAAAACAGCCGGTTCATGAGAGCACTGCCTTCACCAAAGAGAAAGGAAGTGGGTTAACAACCTCAAGGGGTGTGTGAGGCTTACCTCTGGCTGCACATACACTCCCTCCTGACTCAAGCCAGTCTGAAAGAGGACTGAAATGTTCCCATTAGTGACTGGTCATGATGGGTCAGAGATTGTGACACCATAATGTGATGGGGGAGAGAGGGTTCCAGAGAGGGAACATTCTCAGAGGAGGTCAATGACCCTCTGAGAATGAGGGACTCCAGACACCAGTCAGTTTACTGATATCCTTCTGAGAGAGAGAAAGACTGAGGGACATGTCACGTACCCCATGATCGGGTTACCAAACCAGCAGAAATGGAATGATACGTTGGAGTCTGGTGATACTGTAACTAAAGGTGTTTATTAGTAAACTTAATACAGTATCAAAAATGCAAATATACATATAAAACAGGTTAGCAATAATAAATACAGAAGTGTAGGAATAAGAATCAAAACCAAGCTCCATCGTAGTCTAAGGGTAAATGAATAGTCTTAAGATAATGCAGAGTTCAGTTCAGTTTGGTTTGAGGTAGTTGCTGTTGTGATGAGAGAGAGAGAGAGAGAGAGAGAGAGAGAGAGAGAGAGAGAGAGAGAGAGAGAGAGAGAGAGATGAGCAGCTGCAGCAGGCAAACCTTCCAGTGTCTTCTTGTTCCGTTGTACTGTTGTGGTCACCAATTATGACCCCTCCGTTCCAAGCCAGACCGTTCTTCAGTGGTGGGCCTGTCACCCAGACGAGGGTGGACACACACACAAGCCCCCACCGGCCTGGTTTCACACACTGTGAGCCTCTGACCAATTCCCCTGAATTGATCCTCCAAGCCCCCACCTTCCTGTGGGTACACAACACTCGTTCAGTGTCCAGTGGCGTGTCTGCCTGTGTCTCAGCAGACTCATTTTTTATCTCCCTTGCCTGGGTACCAGCCATCCATCAACTGATCATGTCCATCAAACTGGCCACTCCCTCCTGTCTCAGCAGGCACCTGGCATCACTCTGCTGTGTCAGCAAGGATTCACACAAACAGGCAAAGTTCTTGGAAGTAAAGTCAACAATCAGCGAAGAAGCCATCATTTTAAATCCTTGTGTCTCTCTCATTATCAGCATCTGCAGCATGGTGCCTCTCCCCCTCTTTATCCCTCTCTCTTGTTAGCAGCATAGCTGCATAGCTCACGGGGGTCAACTCTGGACCCCATCTCCCCATGGTTTTCTCATCACACATAACAGACATATGTCAGTGTACAAAATTCCCTCAGAGAGAGAGAGAGAGATGAAGAAACACTGGCCTGTAAACTAAAGTCTTAAAGTCTTCCTTTAGGAGATGGACGGACAGATACTGGTCAGTGTGTAGATCATCCCAAAGAGAGGGACTGAAAACTGGTCAGTGTACAGTTATCCCCGAGAGGGGGGAGACTGAAAGACACCTTCTCTCTTTTTCTCTCACCCCATCTCTTCCTCTGTTTTTGAACCCTTTCTCTCTTATCCTCCCTCCAGTTGTCTTTATTCCCAGAAAATCTTGACCCACTGTGTTTTGCCCACTACCAAATCAGGTCTACAGTAGGTGCTATCATCCTGGCCTAGATTCATGTATGCAACATCTACATATCAAAGGCACCTACCTTACACCAACACACACAAAATGCTAGAGGGACTCAGCAAGTCAGGCAGCATCTATGGAAAAGCATAAACAGTTGATGTTTCAGGCTGAGGCCCTTCATCAGGATTCATCAGGAACTACCTTACAGTATGGTTTACTGACAACAGCTCAAACTTCTAAGGGAACTCATCTCCAAATCCTGGACAGCACCTTCCTTGACATTCTGCCCAACAGAATGCAATCAGTAAGGATAGATAGCAAAGCTCTTCCAGGATTGTCCTCAAGGCTGTATCCTCAGCTACCTACTCTGCTCATGAATCTGTTGCTAGATTCTATTCTAACTATATATATGCAGATGATACCTTCAATGTGGGCCATGTCTCAAATAGGAGACAATAGTGCCGAATGGTGACTCTTCACTACAGGAATGATGTGGAAACTGTAGAAAGGGTGCAAAGGAGATTTACAAGGATGTTGCCTGGATTGGGAAGTATGCCTTATGATAATAGGTTGAGTGAACTTGGTCTTTTCTCCTTGGAGCAGCCGAGGATGAGAGGTGACCTAATTGAGGTGTATAAGATGATGAGAGATTTTGATCATGTGGATAGTTAGAGGCTTTTTCACAGGGCTGAAACGGCTAATGCGAGAGAACACAATTTTAAAGTGCATTAAAGTAGGTACAGAGGAGATGTCCGTGGTAAGCTTTTTACGCAGAGGGTGGTGAGTGTGTGGCTGGCGGTGACGGTGGTGGAGGTGAATACGATTTGGTCTTTTAAGAGACTCCTGGACAGATACATGGAGCTTAGAAAAATAGAGAGCTATGGGTAACCCTAGGTAATTTCTAAAGTTAGTACATTTTCGGCACAGCATTGTGGCTGAAGGGCCTGTATTGTGCTATAGGTTTCTATGTTTCTATGATTGGGAAAAATTACAATCAATTTGATGAGTTGAAGTGTAATATAGGGACAAAATCGAAAAGGGTGATGAGTGCATGACCAAAGCTCTTATATTGAATGTAGAGTATAATAAGGTTGATGATCTTCAAGCACAGAGATTGGCAGGCATGACATTGTGGGCAGCACTGAGTCATGGCGGAAGGAAGATCAGAGTTGGAACTTTACATCCAAGGATACACATTGTATCAAAGGACAGGCAGGTAGGCAGAGGCAGCGGGGTTGCTCTTTCGGTAAAAGAAGTAAAATCAAATTCTTGGAAAGAGATGACATAGGATCGGATGGTGTAGAATCCATGTGGGTAAAGTTATGAAACTGCGAGGGTAAAAAGACCCTGACAAGAGTTAAATACAGGGCTCTGTCTTGTGGGGTACAAATTACAAAAGGAAATAGAAAAGGCATCTAAAAAGTGCACAGTTATGGGGGATTTCAATATGCAGGTAGATTGAAAAATTAGGTTGCTGTTGGATCCCAAGAGAGGAAATTTGAAGAAAGCCCACGAGGTGGTTTTTTAGAGAGGCACGTGGGTGAGATCACTGGGAGAAAGGCAATTCTCGATTAGTGTTGTGTAATGAACCAAATTTGATTAAGGTAACAAAAATCCCCAGTGCCGGATATGATACACACAAGGTTGTTGTGGGAATTGAGAGAAGAGATTGCAGGAGCATTAGCTATGATCTTTGAATCCTCTTTGGCTGCAGGGGAAGTGCCAGAGGACTGGAGAATGGCGAATGTAGTTCACTTGTTTAAAAAAGGTAATGGGGAGAAACCTGGGAACTATACACAGGTGAGTCTTACGTCGGTTGTATGCAAACTACTGGAAAGGATTCTTAAGGATAGGATCTATGAGCATTTGGAGAAGTACAGTCTACTCATGGATAGTCAACATGGCTTAGTGAAGGGAAGATCATGCCTCATGAGCCTCATGAGCCTCATGAGCCTGACTGAGTTTTTAAAGAGGTAACCAAATTAATGAGAGCAGGGCAGTGGATGTGGTCTACGTGGACTTTAGCAAAGCATTTGACAAGGTCCCTCATGAGAGACTCATCCAGAAAGTCATGAGGCATGGGATCAGTGGAACCTTGGCTGTTTAGATAAAAAATTGGCTTAAAGGAAGAAAGCAGAGGGTAGTTGTGGAAGGAAAATATTCTGCCTGGAGGTCGGTGACTAGTAGAGTGCTGCAGGGATCTGTCCTGGGACCCCAGCTATTTGTGATATTTATAAATGACCTGGATGCAGAGGCGGAAGGATGGGTGAGTAAGTTTGCGGATGACATGAAGATTGGAGGAGTTGTGGATGGAGCTGTAGGTGGTTGAAGGTTACAAGAGGATATAGACAGGCTGCAGAGTTGGGTAGGAAAATGACAGATGGAGCTGAATCCGGACAAGTGTGAGGTGATGCATTCTGGAAGGACAAACCATAAAACTGAATACAGGATTAATGATCAGTTACTTAAGAGTGTGGATGAATAAAGGGACCTTGGGGTTCAAATCCATACATCCCTCAAGTTTGTTGCACAGGTTGATAGGGTAGTTAAGAAGGCCTACGGGATGCTAGGCTTCATTAACAGGGGGATTGAGTTCAAGAGTAGAGAGGTCATGTTGCAACTCTACAAATCTCTGGTGAGACCGCACAGAGTATTGTGTTCAATTCTGGTCACCTCATTATAGGAAGGATATAGAAGCTACGGAGAGGATGCAGAGGAGATTTATCAGGATGTTGCCTGGTTTGGAGAACAAGTCATATGAAGCAAGGTTAGCAGAGCTGGGAATTTTCTCTTTGGAGTGCAGAAGAATGAGAAGGGACTTGATAGAGGTCTACAAGATAATGAGAGGCATAGATAAGGTGGATAGTCAGTACTTGTTTCCCAGGGCACCAATATCAAACACCAGAGGGCATATGTACAAAATTAAAGGGAGGGAAGTTTAGGGGAGACATCAGGGGTAAGTTTTTTACACAGAGGGTTGTGAGTGCCTGGAATGACTTGACAGTCATGACTTGACAGGTGGTGGAAGCTAAAACATTAGGGGTATTTAGGGGCCTCTTGGACATGCACATGGATGAAAGAAAAATGGAGGTTTTATGGGGTAGTATGGGTTTAGTACTTTTTTTTTAAAGGATTATATAGGTCGGCACAACATAGAGGGCTGAAGGGCCTGTACTGTGCTGTAGTGTTCTATGGTTCTATGGTTCTAACAGAGCTCACCCTGTACAGTAGTTGGAGAGGGAGAAGTTAAAACCAGATGTATTGGTATTACAGTGCAGTAAAGGGTAACTACAGAGGCATGAGAGAACAATTGGCCAAAGTTGATTAAAAGGGGGCACAAGCAGGGATGGTGCAATTCGGAAGGTGCAGGTTAGATATATTCCAAAGATGAAGAAGTATTGTAAAAGGATCAGGCAACTGTGGCTGATGAGGGAAGTTAAAGACAGCATAATAAGAAAAGAGTGGGCATGTAGCGCCTCATTTCCTAGCGTATCCGAACCGACTCACAATTAGATAGCCTACGGGGGTTTGCGAGCACAGAGCTTTGGAGCCTCTTCGCCATGGGGGGCCGGTTGACAGAGGCTTAAAAGTGAGGCTGAAGTTTTCGAATAAAGTTTTTCCTTCGACTGCAGTTACCGACTCCGTGTCGTAATTTTAGCGCTGCTTGTAGCACACCGCTACAATTGGTGACCCCGACGGTCCAAACGATTTTTGGACCAGAAATGACCGACGCCGCCTCTGTTCATGCGGTTTCGTTGAAACTGCCGGGTTTCTGGACACAGCGCCCGGACCTATGGTTCCAGCAAGCCGAAGCCCAATTCCACGTTCGCCGGATCACCTCAGAAGACACCCGCTACTACTACGTGGTGGGCTCCCTCGACCAGGACACAGCTGCCCAGGTCGCGGAGTTCGTACAGTCGCCCCCGGCAGACGGCAAGTACACGGAATTCAAAGCCCTGCTCCTCAGGACTTTCGGACTCTCACGGCGCGAGCGGGCTGCCCGTTTACTGCACCTGGATGGCTTGGGCGACAGACCTCCTTCGGCTTTAATGAATGAGATGTTGTCTCTGGCCGAGGGACACACAGGCCTCATGTTTGAGCAGGCATTCCTGGAGCAGCTGCCCGAGGACATACGCCTGCTGCTGTCCGACGCGGATTTCAGTGACCCCCGGAAGGTGGCAGCCCGGGCGGACTTGCTGTGGAACGCCAAAAAGGTGAGCGGGGCGTCCATCGCACAGATCTCCCAGCCACGCTCCCGGCAGCAAACCAGTCCAGGCCCGGCCGCAGAGCCCACTAACCCCCGGCCCAATGACCACTGGTGCTTCTACCACCAGCGGTGGGGCGCAGAAGCCCGCCGTTGCCGCCCGCCCTGCAAGTTCCCGGGAAACGCCAGGGCCAGCCGCCGCTGATGGCTACGGCGGCTGGCCATCGGGATAGCCTCCTGTATGTGTGGGATAGAAGGTCGGGACGCCGGTTTTTGGTCGATACTGGGGCTGAGATCAGCGTTTTACCTCCGACGAGTTACGACACCCGCAGCAGGGCACCGGGTCCCCCCCTGAGGGCCGTGAATGGCAGCACAGTAAGGACCTATGGCACCCGTCAGGTGCAGCTACTGTTCGGCCCCAGCCAGTTCACGTGGGACTTCACACTGGCCGCCGTAGCCCAACCGCTTCTGGGTGCGGATTTTTTGCGAGCTCACAGCCTGCTGGTTGACCTGCCCAGGAAGAGACTGGTACACGCCGAGACCTTTCAGACGTTCTCCCTGGGCGCGGCCCAGTTGCCAGCCCCTCACCTCGGCTCCATCACGCTGTCCGACAACGATTTCACCAGGGTCCTGGCGGAGTTCCCATCGGTTCTGGCACCGCAGTTCACAGCAGCCATGCCCAGGCACGGCGTACAGCACCACATCCCGACACAGGGACCACCCCTCCATGCCCGTGCTCGGCGGCTTCCCCCGGACAAGCTCCGACTGGCGAAGGAGGAGTTCCAGAGAATGGAGGAATTGGGGATCATCCGGCGGTCCGACAGCCCCTGGGCTTCCCCCCTGCACATGGTGCCCAAAGCGACGGGGGGCTGGAGACCGTGCGGCGACTACCGCAGGCTGAACGAGGCTACCACACCGGACCGCTACCCTGTGCCGCACATTCAGGACTTTGCGGCAAACCTGCACGGCGCCCGGATCTTCTCCAAGGTCGACCTTGTCCGAGGGTACCATCAAATCCCGATGCATCCTGACGACGTCCCCAAAACGGCTCTCATCACCCCGTTTGGCCTCTTCGAGTTCCTCCGCATGCCGTTCGGCCTGAAGAATGCCGCACAGACGTTCCAGCGGTTAATGGACGCGGTGGGACGGGACCTGGACTTCGCGTTCATCTATTTGGATAACATCCTCATAGCCAGCGGCAGTCGTCAGGAGCATCTGTCCCACCTCCGTCAACTCTGCGCCCGACTGAGTGAGTACGGTCTTACAATCAACCCTGCCAAATGCCAGTTCGGACTTGATACCATTGACTTCCTGGGCCACAGGATTACTAAAGACGGGGCAACCCCTCTGCCCGCTAAGGTAGATGCGGTCCGCCACTTCCCCCGACCCACCACGATCAAAGGCCTTCAGGAATTCGTAGGTATGGTCAATTTCTACCGCCGCTTCCTCCCTTCAGCTGCCCGGATCATGCGCCCCCTGTTCGCCCTGATGTCGGGTCCGAGCAAGAACATTACCTGGGACGAGGAGTCCGCCGCCGCTTTCGTTCAAACGAAGGAAGCTTTGGCTGACGCCGCAATGCTAGTACATCCCAGAATGGACACCCCTACCGCCCTCACAGTGGACGCATCAAACACGGCAGTCGGTGGGGTGCTGGAGCAGCTCATCGCAGGTCGCTGGCAACCCCTGGCGTTTTTCAGCAAACACCTGCGGCCACCCGAGCTCAAGTACAGTGCTTTTGACCGGGAACTGTTGGCGCTCTACCTGGCAATCCGGCATTTCAGGTACTTCCTAGAAGGTCGGCCCTTCACCGCGTTCACGGACCACAAACCGCTTACCTTTGCGTTTACGAAAGCATCCGACCCCTGGTCATCCCGCCAGCAACGCCACCTGTCCTGCATCTCTGAATACACAACGGATGTCCGGCACGTCTCGGGTAAGGACAATGTCGTGGCGGATGCGCTCTCTCGCCCTACCGTTCATGCCCTTTCCCAAGGGGTAGACTTTGAGGCACTGGCAGAGGCACAGCAGGTAGATGAGGAGATTCCGAGTTACAGGACTGCAGTCTCTGGTTTGCAGCTCCAGGACTTCCCCGTGGGCCCAGGTGAGAGGACCCTACTCTGTGACGTCGCCACCGGCCAGCCCCGTCCGGTCGTCCCCGCAGCCTGGCGGCGACGTGTTTTCGACTCCATTCATAACTTGGCGCATCCCTCCATCCGGACAACTGTCCGGCTGGTTTCCAGCAGGTTCGTTTGGCACGGTCTCCGCAAACAGGTCAGTGAATGGGCCAGAACGTGCATGCACTGCCAGACGGCCAAGGTTCAGCGGCACACCAAAGCCCCACCGCAGCAGTTCCATCCCGCCCACCGGCGTTTCGACCACATTCATGTGGATATCGTGGGCCCCCTGCCAGTGTCGCGCGGAGCGCGTTACCTCCTGACTATCGTGGACCGGTTCACAAGATGGCCAGAGGCGGTCCCGCTCACCGACACCACCTCCGAATCTTGCGCCCGAGCCCTGCTCGCCACCTGGATATCCCGCTTTGGTGTACCAGCCCACATTACCTCCGACAGAGGCGCCCAGTTCACCTCCAGCCTGTGGTCAGCTATGGCCAGCCTTTTGGGGACTCAGCTGCACCACACCACTGCCTACCACCCACAGTCGAACGGGCTAGTGGAGCGTTTCCACCGTCACCTGAAGTCGGCCCTCATGGCCCGCCTGCGAGGAGCCAACTGGGCGGACGAGCTTCCCTGGGTCCTTCTCGGCATCCGCACAGCGCCCAAGGACGACCTGCACGCCTCGTCGGCCGAGTTGGTATACGGCGCGCCCCTGGCCGTCCCCGGGGAGTTCCTACCAGCCCCGAGGGGGCAAGAGGAAGAACCCGCTGCAGTCCTGGGCAGACTTCGCGAGAAGCTCGGTAACCTGGCCCCCATACCCACTTCACAGCATGGGCGGCACCCGACCTGCGTACCCAAAGACCTACGGAACTGTAAGTTTGTGTTTGTACGAAGGGGCGGGCATCGGCCACCGCTGCAGCGGCCATACGAGGGGCCGTTTACGGTGCTCCGGAACAACGGGTCCACGTTCGTGCTGGACGTTGGGGGGAAGGAGGAGGTTTTCACGGTGGACCGCCTCAAGCCGGCCCATGTGGACCTGGCGCAACCGGCCGAGTTTCCGGCGCCTCGGCGCAGAGGCCGACCTCCCAAGCAGGTTCTGGCCCAGGCTGTGGACATTGGGGGGTGTATCGCCGGTTCTGGGGGGGGGGTTATGTAGCGCCTCATTTCCTAGCGTATCCGAACCGACTCACAATTAGATAGCCTACGGGGGTTTGCGAGCACAGAGCTTTGGAGCCTCTTCGCCATGGGGGGCCGGTTGACAGAGGCTTAAAAGTGAGGCTGAAGTTTTCGAATAAAGTTTTTCCTTCGACTGCAGTTACCGACTCCGTGTCGTAATTTTAGCGCTGCTTGTAGCACACCGCTACAGGCATATAATTTAGCAAAAATTAGTAGTTAGAGGATGGGAAGCTTTTGAAAACCAACAGGGAGAGAAAAGATGAAATACGAAGGAAAGCTAGCTTGCAAAATAAAAGAGGATATCAGAAATATTTTCAGATATAAAGAGAGGCAAGAGTGAAAATTGGACTGCTGCAAAATGACATTGGAAAGGTAGTAATTGGGGATAAAGAAATGGTGGATGAACTCAATTAGTATTTTGCATCAGTCTTTGTTGTGGAAGGTGCTAGCAGTGTATCTGAAATTTGAAAGTGTTGGGGCAGAAGTGAGTGTAATTGTTATCACTATGGTGTTTTGGATGCTGAAAGTTCTGAAGGTAGATAAGTCACTTGGACTAGATGGACTACACTCGTGGGTTCTGAAAGAAATAGCTGAAGAGATTGTAGAGGCATTAGTAATGACTTTCAAGAGTAACTAGATTCTGGAATGGTTCCGAAAGACAGGAAAATTGCAAATGCCACTCAATTTTAAGGAGGGAAGCAGAAGAAAGGAAATTAAAGACCAGTTAGCCTGACTTCAGTGGTCAGGAAGACGTTGAAGTCTACTTTAAGTATGAGGTTTTGGCATACTTAGAGGTACATGACAAAATAGGCCAAAGTTGGCATGATTTCTTTAAGGGAAAATAAATTGATAAATGGATTAGAATACTTTGAGGAAATAATGGGCAAGATAGACAAAGGAGATTCAGTGGATATTGTTTATTTAGACTTTCAGAAAGCATTTAACAAGGTGCTGAACATGAGACTGCTTAATAAGATAAGAGTCCATGGTACTACAGGAAAGATACTGTCATGGGTAGTAGATTGGGTGAATGGCAGGAGAAAAAGGGCAAAACCAATGGCAAAACCTGAGGTAGGGCTTCACCAAGCACATTCATTTCTTAGTTACTAGGAACTTTTGTATTCTATAGAACCATAGAACACTACAGCACAGTACAGGCCCTTCAGCCCTCTATGTTGTGCCAACCCATATAATCCTTAAAAAAAGTACTAAACTCACACTACCCCATAACCCTCTATTTTTCTTTCATCCATGTGCCTATCCAAGAGGCTCTTAAATACCCCTAATGTTTTAGCCTCCACCACCATCTCTGGCAAGTCATTCCAGGCACTCACAACCCTCTGTGTAAAAAACTTACCCCTGATGTCTCCACTAAACTTCCCTCCTTTAATTTTGTTCATATGCCCTCTGGTGTTTGGTATTGGTGCCCTGGGAAACAGGTACAGACTATCCACCCTATCTATGCCTCTCATTATCTTGTAGACCTCTATCAAGTCCCCTCTCATTCTTCTACACTCCAAAGAGAAAATTCCCAGCTCTGCTAACCTTGCTTCATATGACTTGTTCTCCAAACCAGGCAACATCCTGGTAAATCTCCTCTGCATCCTCTCCATAGCTTCCACATCCTTCCTATAATGAGGTGATCAGAATTGAACACAATACTCTGTGCGGTCTCACCAGAGATTTGTAGAGTTGCAACATGACCTCTCTACTCTTGAACTCAATCCCCCTGTTAATGAAGCCTAGCATCCCGTAGGCCTTCTTAACTACCCTATCAACCTGTGCAACAAACTTGAGGGATGTATGGATTTGAACCCCGAGGTCCCTTTATTCATCCACACTCTTAAGTAACTGATCATTAATCCTGTATTCAGTTTTATGGTTTGTCCTTCCAGAATGCATCATCTCACACTTGTCCGGATTCAGCTCCATCTGTCATTTTCCTACCCAACTCTGCTGCCTGTCTATATCCTCTTGTAACCTTCAACCACCTACAGCTCCATCCACAACTCCTCCAATCTTCGTGTCATCCGCAAACTTACTCACCCATCCTTCCGCCTCTGCATCCAGGTCATTTATAAATATCACAAATAGCAGGGGTTTCAGGACATTTCCCTGTAGCACTCCACTGGTCACTGACCTCCAGGCAGAATATTTTCTTTCCACAACTACCCTCTGCTTTCTTCCTTTAAGCCAATTTTTTTATCTAAACAGCCAAGGTTCCACTGATCCCATGCCTCATGACTTTCTGGATGAGTCTCTCATGAGGGACCTTGTCAAATGCTTTGCTAAAGTCCATGTAGACCACATCTACTGCCCTACCCTCATTAATTTCTTTTGTTACCTCTTCGAAAAACTCTATCAGGCTTGTGAGGCACGATCTTCCCTACACAATGCCATGTTCTGCTGGTTTTTAGAATTGTCGCTTTCTGAAGATTTACACAGATATTACAAGGTTAGCCTAATTGTTTAATGCTATTGTTTGGTGACTTTGTGATGATACCAATTGGAGATAATACTATTAAGACAATGTCTACCCTTTTCATGTTCATAGTCTTTCAGTTTCCCTTAATTCAGCATATTTTTTGTGTTTTTCACTTCTTTGATTTGTGTGTTTGGAATGGCTATATGTATTAAGTAAATAGTTCTTGCTTGTTTATCCTGTAGTCTTATATCCAGACTTCTATATTTTTTAACTCCAAAACATTAAACTAATTGGAAGAAAGACAAGAGAGCCAGGAATGTGAGTCCATCCATTCTTTACTTTAAGCAAGCACTACATATTATATGGTAGTGTCATGATTAATGCAATTTATGTATTTTTACATAAAATCATAATGAATTATATAAATAAAGGATGCTTAATTGAACAATATATTTGCAACTTTTTCTTCTGTAGTGATAAGTTCTTCATTTTTCTGAGTTGTGCTTTCATTTGAGTTTAGCGGTGTGTACTTCTTATCAGAATTTCATATGCTTCCATGGAGTGCTGAATCCTTTTAACTGATGAAAATATACCCTTACAAGTTTTCAAGTGTACAAAATTTTTCATTTCAGTTTTTATTTTTCGATGTAAATTTTCCAGATTGGCTTTAGACTAAAATGCCAAAAGAGTACATTAATATGGGTATGGGTACATTAATATAGGTACTAACTTTATACGATTTTATTTTGGGTGCTGTTTCATCACTGTTTTGAACTATATAATTATTATGTTTATTTTGCACCATATTAATCTTCATTTTGCTGTTGGGTTTTTGCTGTAGTAATTGTAGAAATGCATTAAAATCAATAAAAAATGGGTATAACTGAAGTGTTTATCACCTTTGATATAATTTTATCATTGACCTCTGACAGATTTTCTGAAGTCTTGAAGTAAATTTTGTCAAAAGTTTTCCCTTTATTGCAGTGTGATTGATTTTCTTTGCCTGCTGATATCCCAAGTTTACATAATTCATCCATTGGCTGTATTGTATCCTGTGGTTCTGTTTTATATTCTATTAGTACTATAGCACCTTTCTTTATGTTTAATGTTCTGCACTTACCTAATCCAAAGTTCATGCTTATAATCTTTTTGAAATAGTTCTATTTGAACTAATTGCTTTAGCCTGACTATGATGCTGCTGTTGCTGATTATTGTATATGCATAGTTTGCTTTCTTTTTCATATTGGTTGTTTGTCAGACTTTGTGTGTGGTTTTTCATTTATTCTGTTTTATTTCTTTATTGTAAAAGCCCACAAGAAAATCTCAGAATAGTATACAGTTACATACACTGTACACACTTTGATAATAAATTTACTTTAACCTTATGTATCTGGTCCCTTAGAGTATCTTCCAAAGCTTTCCCTCTATTGACATCAGCCTATAATTTCTTGTCTTCATCTTAGAGCCTTTCTTATACAACAAAGCAAAATTAGCTATCCTCCAATCCTCTGACAGTTCACCGATTGCTAAGGAATTTATAATATCTCTGCCAGAGCCCCTGCAATTTCTGCACTAATCTCCATAAGCTCCGACAGAACACCTTGTCAGGCTTTGGGGATTTATCCACCCTAATTTGCTTCAAGAGAGCAGCCACCTCCTCCTCTGTAATCTGTATAAGATCCATGACCTTATTGCTGTTTTGCCTCACTTCTATAGACTCATCAGAAAATGTAGATGCAAAAATTCTATTTTATATCTCCCCCATCTCTTTAGGTTCCATGCAGAGATGATTTTTTGATATTCTGATTTCTCTCTTAAGTGTTCTTTTGCATTTCTTACACTCACATACCTCATTTGTTCCTTGTTGCCTATAATTGCAATGCACTTCTTTCTTCTTCCTAACCAGGGCATCAACATCTCACTTAAACCAAGCTTCCCTAAACCTGTTAGCTTTGCCTTTTATTCTAACAGAAACATACAAACTCCGTACTCTCAAAATTTCACTTTTGAAGGCCTCCCACTTAACAAGCACATCTTTGTCAGAAAACAACTTGTCCCAATCCACACTTAACAAAATTTTTCTGATACCATCAAATATGGGATGGGAGAATGACAATAGACAATAGACAATAGGTGCAGAAGTAGACCATTCGGCCCCTCGAGTCTGCACCGCCATTCTGAGAACATGGCTGATCATTCACTATCAATACCCAGTCCCTGCCTTGTCCCCATATCCCTTGATTCCCCTATCCATCAGATATCTATCTAGCTCCTTCTTGAAAGCATCCAGAGAATTGGCCTCCACCGTCTTCCGAGGCAGTGCATTCCACACCTCCACAACTCTCTGGGAGAAGAAGTTTTTCCTCAACTTTGTTTTAAATAACTGACCTCTTATTCTCAATCCATGCCCTCTGGTACTGGACTCTCTCAACATCTGGAACATATTTCCTGCCTCAATCCTATCAAATCCTTTAATTATCTTAAATGTTTCAATCAGATCCCCTCTCAATCTCCTCGATTCCAGTGTGTACAAGCCCAATCTTTCCAATCTCTCTGCGTAAGACAGCCCTGCCATCCCAGGAATCAACCTAGTGAATCTACGCTG
Organism: Hypanus sabinus; assembly: GCF_030144855.1. Taxonomy (NCBI): domain Eukaryota; kingdom Metazoa; phylum Chordata; class Chondrichthyes; order Myliobatiformes; family Dasyatidae; genus Hypanus; species Hypanus sabinus. The sequence goes on along the minus strand of NC_082732.1, from coordinate 93,864 downwards.
CACTTCCTCAATTGCCAGAATGTCCTTCCTTAAACCTGGAGACCAAAACTGTACACAATATTCCAGGTGTGGTCTCACCAGGGCCCTGTACAAATACAAAAGGACATCCTTGCTCTTGTACTCAATTCCCCTTGTAATAAAGGCCAATGTTCCATTTGCCCTCTTCGCTGCCTGTTGCACTTGCTCATTCACCTTCATTGACTGGTGAACTAGGACTCCTAGGTCTCTTTGCATTTCTCCCTTACCTAACTCTACACAGTTCAGACAATACTCTGCCCTCTTGTTCCTGCTTCCAAAGTGGATAACTTCACATTTATTCACATTGAATGACATCTGCCAAGTATCTGCCCACTCACCCAGCCTATCCAAGTCTCCCTGTATTCTCCTAACGTCCTCTTCGCATGTCACACTGCCACCCAGTTTAGTATCATCAGCAAACTTGCTGATATAGTTTTCAATGCCCTCATCTAAATCGTTGACATAAATCGTAAAGAGCTGTGGTCCCAATACAGAGCCCTGTGGTTCCCCACTAGTCACCTCCAGCCAGGCCGAGAAACACCCATTCACTGCTACCCTTTGCTTTCTATCTGCCAACCAGTTTTCTATCCATGTTGAAACCCTGCCCCCAATGCCATGAGCTCTGATTTTACTCACCAATCTCCTATGTGGCACCTTATCGAATGCCTTCTGAAAATCTAGGTACACTACATCCACTGGCTTACCCTCGACTAACATCTTGTTACACCCTCAAAAAACTCCAACAGATTAGTCAAGCATGATTTGCCCTTGGTAAATCCATGCTGGCTCAACCTAATCCTATTACTGCCATCAAGATATGCCACTATTTCATCCTTAATAATGGACTCAAGCATCTTCCCCACGACTGACTTTAGGCTAACAGGGCGATAGTTCTCCGTTTTCTCCTTCCCTCCCTTCTTGAAAAGTGGGATAACATTAGCCACTCTCCAATCTTCAGGAACTGATCCTGTATCTAAGGAACATTGGAAAATGATTACCAATGCATCCGCAATTTCCTGAGCCACCTCTTTTAGAACCCTCGGATGCAGACCATCTGGACCCGGGGATTTATTAGCCTTCAGTCCTATCAGTCTACTCATCACAGTTTCTTTCCTAATGTCAATCTGTTTCAATTCCTCTGATATCTTATGACCCTGGCCCATCCATACATCTGGGAGATTGCTTGTGTCCTCCCTGGTGAAGACAGATCTAAAGTACGCATTAAATTCTGTTGCCATTTCCCTGTTTCCCATAACAATTTCTCCCAATTCATTCTTCAAGGGGCCAACATTGTTCTTAGCTATCTTCTTTCTCTTCACATAGCTAAAAAAGCTTTTGCTATGGCATGGGATGATGAGTCTATTGGGACCCTGAGGAATCTGGAAACTGTGTGGTGGTTTCTTTCAAACTTATAGTCTTTTAACATCTTTGGACTATTCTTACTGTGCCCATGGTCTGTTTTTTTTTATCAATTATGCTATTGTTTGCACTGATGTAACTATGTGGTTTTGTGCAGGTCTTGTAGCTTTAGTTTTGACTGGTGGATTTGGAGCTCCTTTCCAGGGAACGTGCTAAGATGGTAGTGCGATATTAATACGCAGCAGCCTCTCCAGACTCTGGATAGGGGATTGCCAAACGTTATGTGGATTTTCTGGTGTAGTCTGTTTTGTCGTGTGCTTTTGTGATATCATTCTGGAGGAACGTTGTCTCATTTTTTAACTGCATTGCATTTGTGGTTTCTAAATGACAATAAACTGAATCTGAATCTGAATAAAGCCTTTCTCCAATTTAGAACCTCAACCCAAGGAACAGATCGCATCGATTATCTTGACATAATGGAATTATGATCACTTGATCCAACATGGTCCCCTGCACACATTTTTGTTCCTGCCCTGTCTTGTTCCCTAATAGGCAGCACAGTATTGCACTCCCTCAAGTTGCAACCTCAATATATTGATTAAGGAAATTTTACTGAACACATTTGACAAACTCTATCCCACCCTGCCTCTTAACAGAATAGGAGCCCCAGCTGATATAGGGAAAGTTTAAAATAACCCACTATCACACCAACACGAGGAAATCTTATTCTTCTGTTCTACCCATATAAACTCAATAGAGGATCTCTCCAGTCTGTCCTGTCTGAGCACTGCAGTGATAACTTTCCTGACTAGTAATGCCACCCCTCCTTCCCACTCTATCATGTCTAAACAAAAGAGCACTGAAATATTGAACTTCAAGTCCTGCCCCTCCTGCAATCAAGTCACACTGATGGTTACGTTGTCATAATTCCATGTGCTGATCTATGCTCTAACCTCATCCACCTTAACCACGCCATTGAAATAGTCACAACTCAGAATATTATTCCCACCTTGCTCAACCTTGCAATTCCTGTCTTCGTATCTAGATTTAACAACATCTGCACTGGCATTCTAGTTCCCAATCCCCTGAAGGTTTACTTAAAACACTTCAGACCTGACAGCAAGGATATTGTGCTTCTCCAGTCAGGTGCAAACTGTCTTGTCTGTACAGTTCGCACCTTTCCTGAAAGAGACCTAATTGGCCAGAAGTTTGCAGCTTCGTTGATTCATCCTGCATCACTTCGTTAGCTAGAATTAAACTTCATTTTCTTTCTATTTTTTGGTTTCACCAGCATGTGACACTGGTAGCAATCCTGAGATCACAACCCTGGAGGTCTCATCTTTGAACTAGCACCAAATTCCCTGCACTCATTTTGCAGGATCTCATCACCTACCTATGTCATTGGTTTGGCCATGGACCATGATATCTAACTGTTCACTTTCCCTCTTAACAGTCCTATGGACTTGATCTGAGATGTTCCTGACCCTCACTCCTGGGAGGCAACATACCATCTGGTAATCTTGTTCTTGACAACAGAGCCTCTTATATGTTCCCCTCACCAAAGAATCGCCTATCACTAGAGCTCACCTTTCTCACCCCCCCCCCCTTTTCTTCTGTGCCACAGAAACAGATTCAGTCCCAGAGACTATGTCTTGGAGGTGTGTTGTACACAGAAATAGTCTCAGCTCCAGCAGTGTGTCCAGTTGTCACTGACCCACCAAAAGACCAAGAAAAATTCTTCCAGTTGATCCTGGCAGGGGATGCAGGAAAACATTTTGGGACTTATGCATCCTTTACAGGTTAACAGGGTCAGTCAATGAAAAAAGGATGACATTGGAATAAGCCAACAGGATGGCCTGCATGTCTGGTTCACACTGCTGATGCATGACTCTGTCACGGGATTCAGCTCAAACCATGTCATCAAGTTTGTGGATAACACAAAAGTGGTTGGCCTCATCAACAACGATGATGAGACAAAGGAAGTGAAGCAGCTGGTGGATTGCTGTGAGAAGAACAACCTAAGTCTGAACGTGGAGAAAACTAAGGAAATGATTGCAGAATTTAGGAAGGTGCAGATGAACCTTCTCCCTCTGTGCATTCATGGCTCCTCCATAGAGAGAGTTAAGTGCACCAATTTCCCGGGAGTTCACATCATCGACAACCTCACCTGGTCCCTCAATATCCCTGAATAAAAAAGTGCAGCAGCGCATCCATTCCATGAGCAGATTGAGGCAAGTGAGACTCCTACACCACCAGTCCCACACCCATTTTACAGGAGCACCATTGAGAGTGACTAGACAAGCTGCATCTCTATCTGGTAAGGGAGCAGCAGAGCATCGGTCCACAAGTCCCTACAAAGGACTATGAGAGCGGCCAAGAGGATGATTGGTGTCGTCCTACCATCCATCAGGGACATTTGTCAGGGACTGCATACTTAGTATTATTAAGGATCACACCAATCCATCCAGCATCCTCTTTGACTTTCCACCATCAGGCAGGAGACTTCAATGCATAAAAACAAGAATGGTCTCGATGGGAAACAGCTTCTTCCCTCAGGTCATTAGGCTTCTGAACTCCCTGCTACATTGCATTTAAAGTATCACCGGATAATTTGTACTGTATGCTAAAATATTTAATTTATAAACTTTACCTTCTTTATCTACGTGTAATTCATTTTTAGATTTAGTTCTTACTTTCCTGACTGTTATATGCGTGTTATGTGTTATGTGTACTACTGTGCTTTACACTCTGGGCTGGAGAAATGTTGCAAACATGAGAGAATCTGCAAATGTTGCAAATACACATAAAATTCTGGAAGAACTTGGCAGGTCAGGCAAGATACTGCCTAGCCTGCTGAGTTCCTCCAGCAGGCTGTGTGTGTTGCTCATATGGTGGTATACATGTATATAGTTAAATGACAATGACAATAAACTTGACCTTGGTTGACAGACAAAGGTGAATGAGAGACCAGTACCCACCCTCTCACACCCCCAAGACAGGTGCACCAGGTCCCAGACTAAAGCAAACATGAGGAAATTTGCAGATGCTAGAAATTCAAGCAGCACACACTGCAAGGCCAGGCAGCATCTACAGGGAGAAGCACTGTCGACATTTCGGGCCAAGACCCAAGGCCTGGCCTGCAGCATTCCACCAGCATTTTGTGTGTGTTGCCCAGACTAAAGTATTTGTTCCAAATAGATTGTCCTGGAACCATGTGGGACTGGTCAGTGTTGATCTGGACCTGCATGGAGCCCAGACAATTGGCCATTTCCGGGCAAAGATCTTGTCCTCAACTCTGCAGTACCATTTTTCCCTTCTTGGGCAGCAGGACTATGACCATCCTACACCAGAGGCCAAACTTCCCCCAAGACCTTGGTGTAGTTGACGCTCAGGAGGCACTGAGGAGTTCAACAGCAAGCCCATCAGATCCAGACCTGTCTCTCCCTAGGTGGTTGAGGATACTAGTCTGTTCCTCTAATGATAGGGCAGAATCCAGCCACTCGATATCCTTGGGGCTGACAGTATGGTCCTCCCACAAAATTTTGTGAGCATTCACTCTGGACGGATCTGGTGAGGAACGTTTGAAGACTTCCCACTAGATCCTCAATAGATGAGTTGTTTATGGATTCCTTGCCACTTTTCTGGAGAGTAGAAGGGAAAGTGTGGTGCAAATACTGCAACATCGCATCAACACCTCAACACCTATCAATCTACAAGCCTCTGAGTGCTTCCTTCTTCTCCCAATATCTCTGTTTTTCTTAAGCTGCTTGATTACAGATTCCTGCTCCTTGGACAGGTAACCAGGTAACCATTAATTAATCCTCCAAAGCAGAAAAGGGAGAGAGTAGGAGCTTTCCTCAGATTATCAGGAGCGTCTGAAAACTTAGTGTCATCCCTCTGCCTTCACAACACGGCTTCCTCCAGGCCACATAAAGGTCCAAGGAGTCACTGAAAGCTCTTCACCCAGTCATCCTGGGAGAAGAAATCCAGGTAGGAGGGAGTTTATCATTGTTAAAGATGGAATCAATTCACAGCTTCCATTACAGTTTAGCAACCATCCTTGGCAATCTGCCATTCACTGTCGCTCCACAGCACTCAAAAACATAGTTCCAAATCTTGTATATCAGAATTCTTTCAAGAAGAAAATCACTGCAGTCCACTGCCAGAGAGGAAGTTCACATTTGCCCCAACATTTCAGCATTCCTTTCAGCTGTTCTTTTAGAGTTTTGCTCCTGTAAACATCCAGTTCAACAGGAGAGTTGATGATTGGAGCATGTGAAGGGACCTTCACTCTGCGTCTGAATCCATCAGTGTGGCAAAAGAGAAGGAGGGAAGGACAGAAAAAGGGAGAGATTAAGGAGCAAAGGTCGAGAGTGAGAGAGAAAGGGAGAGAGTACAGAGAAAGTGGACAGAGGAGATTGAGAAGAGAGAGGGGAGAGAAAAGGAAGGAGAGAGCACACATATGCAGATGACCTGTCTCTCCAACGCAGACACTCTCTCTCTCATACACACACATGTATGGATGTGCATCACTCTCACTCACCACTCATTCACATGTGTGCTCATGCTCAGTTGGAAAGTTATACTCACACTCTCTTCACACACACACATAAACACCCAAACACCCACATACAGTGCTAATAAAAAGTACCCCCAGAAATATTCATGCTTTTTTTTTACACCATTGAATCCGAGGATTTAATTTGGCTCTTTTTGACACTGATCAACAGAAAAAAACTCTCCGTGTCAAAAGTGAAAACAAATCTCTACAAAGTGATCTAAATTAATGACAAATATAAAACACAAAATAATTAATTGCATAAGTATTCACCCTCTTTAATATGACACACCAAATCATCACTGGTGCAGCCGATTGGTTTTGGAAGTCACATATCAAATGCAGATCACCTGTGTGCAGTCAAGGTGTTTCAATTGACTGTGTCTGGAAGGTCCAACCGCTGGTGAGTCAGTATCTGGCAAAAACTACACCACAAAGACAAAAGAACACTCCAAGTAACTCCACAAAAGTTTATTGAAAAGCACAAGGCAGGAGATGGATACAGGGACTTTTTCAAGTAATTGGATATCCCTTAGAGTACAGTTAAGTCAATCATCAAGAAATAGAAAGAATATGGCACCACTGTACATCTGCCTAGAGCAGGCTGTCCTCAAAAAATTAGTGACCGTGCAAAAAGGGGGACTGGTGAGGGAGGCCACCAAGAGACCTATGACAATTCTGGAGGAATTAAAAGCTTCAGTGGCTGAGATGGGAGAGACTGCACATACAACAACTGTATAAGACCTTAGTCAGCTATATAAGAACTTAGTTAGACCCCACTTGGAGTACTGTGTTCAGTTCTAGTAACCTCAATTACAGGAAGGATGTAGATACTACAGAGAGAGTGCAGAGGAGATTTACAAGGATGTTGCCTGGATTGAACGGTGTGCCATATGAGAATAGGTTGAGTGAACTTTGCCTTTTCTCCTTGGAGCGACAGAGGATAAGAGGTGACCTGATAGAGGTGTATAGGATAATGAGGGCATTGATCGTGTGCATGGCTAGAGGCTTTTTCCCAGGCTGAAATGGCTAACATGAGGGGACATAGTTTTAAGGTGCTTGGAAGTAGGTAGAAGGGGGATGTCAGAGGTAAGTTTCTCACAGAGAGTGGTGGGTGCATGGAACGCACTGCCAGTGGCAGTGGTAGAGTCAGATACAGTAGGGTCTTTTAAGAGACTCTTAGATAGGTACACGGAGCTTAAAAAATAGAGGGCTATGTGGTAGGGAAATTCTAGGTAGTTTAGATCTGGAATAGATTACATGACTGACACAACATTGTGGGCCAAAGGGCCTGTAATGTGCTGTAGATTTCTATGTTTTAACAATTGTTGCCCTGGTGCTTCAGCAGTCACAACTTTATGGGCAAAGAGAAAGACACTGTGGAAAACAATTCATATGGCTAGAGTTTGCCAGAAGGCATGTGGGAGACTCTGAAGTCAACTGGAAGTTCTATGGCCTGACAAAACCTAAACTGAGCTTTTTGGCTATCAGACTAAACACTATTTTTGGTGTAAGCCAAACACATCACATCATCAAAAACACACTATCCCTACCATGAAGCAAGGTGGTGGCTGCACTGGGGATGGTTCACTGCAGCAGGCCCTGGAAGGCTTATGAAGGAGAAGGTAAAATAATACAGTAAAATGCAGGAAAATCCTGGAGGAAAACCTGATGCAGTCTGCAAGAGAACTGCAACTTGGGAGAAGATTTTTTTTACGGCAAGACAATAATCCCAACCATAAAGCCAAAGCTACATAGAAATGCTTAAAAACAACAAAGTTAATGTCCTAGAGTGGCCAAGTCAGAGTTCACTCCTCAATCTGATTGAGAATTTGTGGCTGGACTTGAAAAGGGCTGTTTACTCATGATCCCCATGAAATCTGACAGGGTCTGAGTAGTTGTGTAAAGAAGAAAGGGGAAAAGACCTGAAAGAGACCTGTCCACACAGGCTGTAATTGCTCCCAAATGTGTATCTACTAAATACTGACTCAAAGAGGGTGAAAGCTAATGCAATCAATTATTTTGTTTTATATTTGTATATTAGATCACTTTGTAGAGATCTGCTTTCAGTCCGACACAAAAGAGTTTTTTTTCCTGATGATCAGTGTCAAAGAAAGCAAATTAAATCCACTATGATTCAATGTTGTAAAACAATAAAATATGAATACTTCCAAGGAGGCTCTATACATTCTCTCATACAAAAATACAGTTTCAGCCTTAGGCCAACACAATCACCGTCTCTCTCACACATACACACACCCTGTATCAAACTCACACTCTCTCTCTCACACATACACACACCCTGTATCAAACTCACACTCTCTCTCTCGCACATGCACATGAAACAGAAATCTCTACATCCACCAACTACTTTTATGAACCTAACCTTCACCATGAGCCCCAGACCTGGCTGAGAGACTGTCTGGGACACTGGCTGTTCTCAATGCAGGATATCAAGCTCCCCAGAACCCCACCTAAGCATTCCTTCCCTCTCAGTGAGTGGGAATCAGGCAATGGGCTCCCAGCAGTTGGTGGGACCAGGTAGGGTCAGTCAGAGCGATATGGTGAGCACTGAAGGAGACACAGGGTGTGGAGATGAGAGCAGGAGACAGTCAGGAAGGGAGAGGAAGGAGGATAATAGGGAGAGAGACTATTGGAAAAGGAGGAAGCGGAGAGGCAGTAAGAAAGGAGGGAGATGTCAGAAGGAGGGAGAGAAACACAGGAGGGGAAGGAAGGAATGGGACAGTGAGGAGAGAGGGAGTATTGCAGGAAGGAATGCTGTTCCTAGAAATGTCCCCTCAGAGAAGGAGGGTGGAGGCACGGAAGCCCCCCTCAGACACCCGCAGCCAGAAGGCACAGCGGAGGCACACCAGCAAACCCTGCATCTTCATCTTGAAGACATTTGCTCCCTCGGTGCCTCTCTCAGGAAGCCCAGGAGCCAGGCACTCCATCTCTTCCGGTGGCGGGGTTGGGGGAATGGGGTAGGCCACAGTCTTCACTCCCAGGGTATGCAGCAACCCCTCCAAAGTTGCGACCAGTCCACGGAGGCCAGTCCAGTAATAAGCCAGCAAGTCTAGGAGCTTGACTTGTGAGGGCCGAAGGCTCCGCTGGTCATCAAGCAGGCGTCCCAGGAGACAGGAGAGCACGGTGAATGCCCAGAGGCGTTGGGAGAGCCAGTCTGCCCCTCGCTGGGTGGAAGGAGGCTCTGGGAGACCCAAGGGAATGTCTGGGGGCATGAAGTCTGGGTGATTTAGTGGTGGGCCCAGCTGCTGCCTCTGGAGCAGAAGGAGGAGAGGGGATGGAGAAGGAGGGGTGAGGAGGGAGGTAGGATGATGGGGCGTAGAGAGAGAGAGAGGGAGGAGAGAGACAAGGGTGAGGATTTGGTCACATCTTGGGAGCCCAAACACCCACCCTCATTTACACCTCTCCATGTCTACATCCTCTCCCTCCCTCTGTCTCCATGACACAGTTCCTCCTATACAGCCCTTCCCACCTCTGTGACAGCTTCCAACCCCTATATATTTCCTTATCTGTTTGACGCCCTTCCTCCTGTTCATGCCTCCCTGACTCTGTAACCACTTTTTCCCCATAAACCTCTCATTGTGACCCCGTACAGCCCTCATCTCTCCCCTACATCCCCTGTATCTGTGACATCCTCACTTCCTTGAATACCCCCTTCCCTCTCAATAAACACTCCCTTGTCCCCACTCCATCCCCTATGCACCTCTCCCTGCCATACACCTCCCCACATCTCTATAACCTCATCGCTCCCTTACGCATCTCCTCATGACCATGACCCCTCTGCCACAACACACTTCCTCATCTCTGTGAGGCCCTATTTCTCCTACTCCCTTCCTCATTTCTATAAACACCTCCCACCCCTGCACCCCTCCCTGTTTCTGCGACCTCTCCCCACCTACATTCACTGTCTTTATGCCCCCTTCACTGCACCCTTCATGTTTCTCTGATCCCCTCCATAGCCTGCACCCCTTCAGTCTTTGACCTTTTCCTTCTTCTGTGTCCTCCCCACCTTACTCTCTGTGACTGCTTCCTTCCATTGCACCTCTTCCCATCTCTCTAATCCCCTCCATCCCATGCACCCCTTCCCATTTGATCCCTCCTTATTCTGTGGCCCACTCTCCTACATCCTTCCCCATTTCTGTGACCCCATCATCCCCTATGCACCTCCTCAACTCTGCCACTCTTCCCTTCCGTACACTTCTTCCCCCATCTCAGTAACCACAACATTCCAGCACTTACATAGAGGTCCAGCAGTTGGTCAGATTGGGCACTGAGTTCAGCCACCACATTCTCCAGCTGGGTGACCAGTTGAGAAATTCTCCTGGCATGAGATCGTGTACGGATACTGGGATACACTGCAGAAAAAAGGAGGATTCATGAGGGAGGGAAAGAGACAAAGGCATGTTTCTGGAGATGGGAAGAGAGGAGGGAAGGAGAGGGGGATGGATGGATGGAGGAAGAAGAATGGGTGGAGAGAGAGAGAGAATGAGGGATAATGAATTAGTAGGTATGCAGATGATACTAAGATAGGTGGCATTGTGGATAATGAAGTAGGTTTTCAAAGCTTGCAGAGAGATTTAGGCCAGTTAGAAGAGTGGGCTGAAAGATGGCAGATGGAGTTTAATGCTAATAAGTGTGAGGTGCTACATTTTGGTAGGACTAATCCAAACAGGACATACATGGTAAATGGTAGGGCATTGAAGAATGCAGTAGAACAGAGTGATCTAGGAATAATGGTGCATAGTTCCCTGAAGGTGGAATCTCATGTGGATAGGGTAGTGAAGAAAGCTTTTGGTATGTTGGCCTTTATAAATCAGAGCATTGAGTGTAGGAGTTGGGATATAATGTTAAAATGTTAAAAGTTACAGAAAAATGTTGAACAAGTTAGGTCTTCATTCTTTACAGCGTAGAAGGTTGAGGGGGGACTTGATAGAGGTATTTAAAATTATGAGGGGGACAGATAGAGTTGACGTGGATAGGCTTTTTCCATTGAGAGTAGGAGAGATTCAAACAAGAGGACATGAGTTGAGAGTTAGGGGGCAAAAGTTTAGAGGTAACACGAGGGGGAACTTCTTTACTCAGAGAGTGGTAGCTGTGTGGAACGTGCTTCCAGTAGAAGTGTAGAGGCAGGTTCAGTATTGTCATTTAAAGTAAAATTGGATAGGTATATGGATAGGAAAGGAATGGAGGGTTATGGGCTGAGTGCAGGTCGGTGGGACTAGATAAGAGTAAGCGCTCGGCAGGGACTAGACGGGCCGAGATGGCCTGTTTCTGTGCTGTAATTGTTATATGGTTATATGAGCGAGTCAGTGAATTATGGTAAGAGAAGTAGGGAGAGATGGAAGGAGAGAAGGAGAGAGAGTGAGAGGTGATAAGGTGAGAACTAGAGGGACAGAGGAGAGGTAAGAAGGAAAGAGAGAGAGGCAGAGGGAAGGCAGGGGACAGAGAGGGGTGGAGAGATTGTGTGGCAGTGGGGATGTAGGTTGTATGGAGAGAAGGGTAAGGGTACAGGGAGAGAATGATGGAGGGAGGAGGGAGAGCACAATTTAAATGGAGAGTTTGTGTGGAGAGAGGGAGAGAGAGAAATAGAGAGAGCATGAAATTCATTCCAGGTGATTTGTTATTCTATACACAAACCCTGTGAACCCTTGAATAAGATCCCTCCCTCCCAGGGATATGTTATTCTATGCATAAACTCCCAGACCCTTACCAGATTCCAACTGGTAACTCACTCCTGGAGATCTGTTATTCTATGCATAAACTCCCAGACCCTTACCAGATTCCAACTGGTAACTCCCTCCCAGGGATATGTTATTCTATGCATAAACTCCCAGACCCTTACCAGATTCCAACTGGTAACTCACTCCTGGAGATCTGTTACACAATACATATAACTGCTGAATACCAGGACTAAATACAAAACTAGCTCACTCGCAAGTATGTAAATTGATACATAAAGATTAGGTTACAAAGATTAGTAAAGAGACAGGGAGGGAGGGGGTTATAGAGATGGGGAGGCACATAAAGGAGTGAGGGGTTCCAGAGACTGTCGAAGAAAAAGGAGTCACAGAGACATTGAAAAGGGTGTAGGGAGAGGAGGGTGTTCCAGAGACATGGAAAAGACAGGGAAGGAAAGAGGCTACAAAGATGGGGGGCATATTGTGGAGCAAGAGGTTTGCAGAGAAATGGAAGGCTGTTGGGGAGAGGAGGGTTAAGACACAGGGAAGGTGGGATGGGGGGTTACTCACGGGATCTTCCTCTGCTGTTCTCTTCCATGTCCTCAGCCCATTTGCTGGGTTCTTTCTCCACGCCTCTGCTTCATCTGCACGACTGAATCACCTCTGTGAATACCTGCTTGTGCGGAACCTCTCTCACTTCCTCTCTCTCTCTCTCTTCCTTTACCTCCCTTCCTCCCTCTGCTCCTCCTCTTCACACCAGCTCTTGCACAGCTCCCTGTTTGCCCCTCAAGATCTTAGGACAACTCCTCCCCTGCTCACCAGATTCCCTACGCCCATCGACTCATCCTTCAGGAATGACTAACCTGTACTGGCAGTCATCCAACATCTGTTAACCCTTGCAGTGCTGTCCTGCTGGGATTTACCACTTCCCTCTTTGTAAACCCCAAATCCTCCCCGGAGATTACAGTGGCACCTTTTATCCCCTTCCCCCATCCTAGATTTTCCAGTGTTCACAGAGAAAAAAAAACTAGTAACGGGTTACTCCCGTCAACTGTAATGGAGTACAGTTACAAGAACCTGTTTTTGAAACTATAACAGAATGCAGAATAAAATGTTACAATTACAGAGAAACTGCAATGCAAAGGCCACAATGTGTAGATCATGTCATGGGGTCAAGAGTCCACCTTATTGTAATAGGTGACTATTCAATAGTCTTATAACAGCGGGTTAGAAGCTGTTCTTCAGCCTGTTGGTACGTGTTTTAAGGCTTTTGTATCGTTTGCCCAATGAGATGGGGAAGAAGAGGGAATGTCTGGTGTGGGTGGGATCTTTGATTTTGTTGGCTGCTTTCCTAAGGCAGCAAAAATTGTGTACACTGAGGAGAGGCTGGTTTCCATGAAATGCTGAGCTGTGTCTGAATAGGATGCTTTCTCTGGTGCATCAATAAAAATAGGTGAGGGCTGATGGGGACGTGCTGCATTTCTGTAGCCTCCTGAGGAAGTAGAGGGATGATACATTCTCTTAGTTTTGGTGTCTAAATGTTGAGAGAGGGTGTGTCTTCCCAATGTGTACAGATCTTCCCCTGAGAGAGGAACTAAAATATCTACCTGAGAGAGGATTGAGGGATGCTGATCAGTGTACAGAGAGAGAGAGAGAGAGAGAGAGAGAGATACTGAGAAACACCTGTCAGTATGCAATGTCCCCTTCAGGGACAGGGGCTAGAGACACTGGTCGGTGTACTCAGGGACTGAGGGACGTTGGTCTTTCTCTCTCTCTCTCCCTCTCACTCTATGTATGTATATCTCTATCTCTCTCCATCTTTCCTATCTATGTACCTGTCCAAGTAGCTTTTAAATGCTGTTAATATGCCACTTCTTCCGACAAACAAATTTGCTCTTCAGGTTGCTGTTAAATTCTCACCTTAAACCTGTGCCCTCTAATTCTGTCCTGACGAAGGGTCTCGGCCCAAAACATCAACAGTACTTCTCCTTATAGATGCTGCCTGGCCTGCTGTGTTCCACCAGCATTTTGTATGTGTTCCCTCTAGTTCGTGATTCCTCAACCCTGGGAAGAAGACTAAAATTATAAGGCCATACGATCTAGGAGAAGAGTTAGGCCATTTGGCCCATTGAGTCTGCTCCATCATTTCATCACGGCTAATCCATTTTCCTCCCAGGCCCTATCTTTTGCCCTCTCCCCATAATGCTTCTGCCCTGAACTAAACAAGAAACCTCTGCCTTAGAAATACCCACTGACATGGCCTCCACAGCTGAATGTGGCAATGAATTCCATGTTAGCGAGGGCTAACAACCATGACTGGTCAAAAAAGTTATTACAGAAACAGCACTGAAGAGTCCTTTTACATCTGTGTGTGACCATTGACATTATAGATGAGGAGCAGCGAGAGAGGGTTTCACTGAACTCCTGTCAAAGAGAAGATTTAAACTTCTTCAGTGTAGGCATCACTGGCAAAGGCTTCGCAGTAGTAAATTTAAAAGGCAAACACGAGGAAATCTGCAGATGCTGGAAATTCAAGCAACACACACAAAATGCTGGTGGAACACAGCAGGCCAGGCAGCATCTATAGGGAGAAGCTCTGTCGACGTTTTGGGCCGAGACCCTTTGTCAGGACTAACTGAAAGGAAAGATAGCAAAAGATTTGAAAGTAGGAGGGGGAGGGGAAAATGTGAAATGATAGGAGAAGACCGGAGGGTGTGGGATGAAGCTAAGAGCTAGAAAGGTGATTGGCGAAAGTGATACAGAGCTGGAGAAGGGAAAGGATCATGGGACAGGAGACCTCGGGAGAAAGAAAGGGGGAGGGGAGCACCAGAGGGAGATGGAGAACAGGCAAGGAGTGATGGGCAGAAAGAGAGGGAAAAAAGGAGGGGGGAGTAAAACTAAATATATCAGGGATGGGGTAAGAAGGGGAGGAGGGGCATTTACAGAAGTCAATGTTCATGCTATCAGGTTGGAGGTTACCCAGCCAGTATATAAGGTGTTGTTCCTCCAACCTGAGTGTGGCTTCATCTTGACAGTAGAGGAGGCCATGGATAGACATATCAGAATTGAAATGGGACGTGGAATTAAAATGTGTGGCCACTGGGGGATCCAGCTTTCTCTGGTAGACAGAGCATATGTGTTCAACGAAACGGTCTCCCAGTCTGCGTCAGGTCTCACCAATGTATAAAAGGCCACACCGGGAGCACCGGACGCAGTATACCACACCAGCTGACTCACAGGTGAAGTGTCGCCTCACCTGGAAGGACTGTCTGGGGCCCTGAATGGTGGTGAGGGAGTAAGTGTAAGGGCAGGTGTAGCAGTTGTTCCGCTTACAAGGATAAGTGCCGGGAGGGAGATTGGTGGGAAGGGATGGGGGGGAAGAACGGACAAGGGAGTCGCGCAGGGAGCAATCTCTGCAGAAAGCAGAAGCGGTGGGGGGGGGGGGGGAAGATGTGCTTGGTAGTGGGATCCTGTTGGAGGTGGCGGAAGTTACAGAGAATTATACGTTGGACCCGGAGGCTGGTGGGGTGGTAGGTGAGGACAAGGGGAACCCTATCCCGAGTGGGGTGGTGGGCAAATGGGGTGAGGGCAGATGTGCGGGAAATGGGAGAGATGTGTTTGAGAGCAGAGTTGATGGTGGAAGAAGGGAAGCTCCTTTGTTTAAAAAAGGAAGACATCTCCTTCATCCTGGAATGAAAAGCCTCATCCTGAGAGCAGATGCGGCGGAGACGGAGGAATTGCAAGAAGGGGATGGCATTTTTGCAAGAGACAGGGTGGGAAGAGGAATAGTCCAAGTAGCTGTGAGAGTCTGTAGGCTTATAGTAGATATCTGTAGATAAGCCGTCTCCAGAGATAGAAACAGAAAGATCAAGAAAGGGGAGGGAGGTGTCAGAAATGGACCAGGTAAATTTGAGGGCTGGGTAAAAGTTGGAGGCAAAGTTAAGGAAATTAACGAGTTCTACCACCACTCTCCTCCATCTAGCAGAATTAGTTCTTACTCTCAATAATTTCTCCTTTGGCTCCTCCCACTTCCTCCAAACCAAAGGTGTAGCCATGGGCACTCGTATGGGTCCCAGTTATGCCTGCCTTTTTGTTGGCTTTGTGGAACAGTCCATGTTCCAAGCTTATACGGGTATCCATCCCCCTTTTCTTTTGCTACATCGACAACTGCATTGGCGCTGCCTCCTGCACGCATGCTGAGCTCGTTGATTTCATTAACTTTGCCTCCAACTTTCACCCTGCCCTCAAATCATCTCCTATCATTTCGCAATTTCCCCTCCCCCTCCTCCTTTTAACTCTCTTACTATCCTTCCTTTCAGTTAGTCCTGATGAAGGGTCTTGGCCGGAACGTCGACAGTGCTTCTCCTTATAGATGCTGCCTGGCCTGCTGTGTTCCACCAGCATTTTGTGTGTGTTGCTTCACCTTGTGATGTTCTGATCACAAGCGATCGTTAATGCATATTGTGGACGATTGTTCCTTTGGGGAATTGGTCTGAAACACAACAGCTTCACTACTCCTGACTGGTGAGAAAGATTTATCTTTGTTTCTGAGGTCATGCATACTTTACATTTTATCTTTGTGTTGTCTCAAAAATGTTCACTTTGTCTAAGTCTGGTCAACGATGTTGCAGAAGGGAAGGAAGAACGGGCAGGCTTGTTCTCAGTGTCTGGCTTATTGACAGCTCTGATGGACTGTAGCCATTCATAAGAGGAGTGGAGCGATGTTAGTAGTGCTTTGTAGGGGTATTTTGCTTTCACAAGAAGACACTTAACAGTTTGCACTCCTCTTTCCACTTCTCCATTTGCCTGTGTGTGCGGTGGGCTGCTTGTCTGGTGTTTTTACTCATAGTTCCTTGCAAAGGGTTTAAATTCTGAGCAGCTGAATTACAGGCAATTGCCCGACACGTGTCCCTGGTATTCCATGGCGGGCAAATACAGATTCCAACTGCTGTATAACTGCTGCTGAGGATGTAGAGGACAGTTTGGTCACCTCAACATTCCATGAGCAGGAATTTGTCTCTTCAGCTTGAAAATGTCTGTGCCTGCTATTTGCTATCAAAAGCCTGGGAATTCAGTGGCACAAGGAGGTTCCGCATGATTTTTGTGCAGTTTTCTGCATGCTCCACATTGCTTTATATAATCTCCCGTCTGTGTGCTCAGACCAGGCCACCACACAGATTGACTTGCTCTTAGACAAGATTTTGTGATGATGTCCATGGTAGGCTTAATTGATCATTTTGGTGTGCACAGAAGCAGGAATGATGAATCTAGAGCTCTTTAGCAGCAAATTATTAAGATTGGTGAGTGCATCTCTTTAAAGCAGTAAAGTCTGAATATGTGAACAGCTGGCCATCCATGCTCACAGTATTGTATGACCTTACTGCATATTCAGTCCTTTTTCAACAACGTAAATTTCATACAGTTTACTCTATGATGCAGGAAAGCTTTCGTTGCCCCAGCTAAGTACACGCTGCTATCTTTTATGAAGGCGGAGTCAGCTTTTGTCCTTTTTCTTTTGCATGGCATCTTTGAAAGAGTGTATGATGTTGTGAAAGATTGTTCAATGTCATAAACTTCAGTCTGAATCTTTGCAGACATAGAGGTAAGTCATCCAAGTGTTTTGAGAGGAGGTGTCTGACAAATGGGTTGTTTCTGACAAGCGGGTTGTGTCTGACAAGCGGGTTGTTTCTGACAAGCGGGTTGATTCTGACAAGTGGGTTGTGTCTGACAAACGGGTTGTGTCTGACAAATGGGTTGTTTCTGACAAGCGGGTTGTGTCTGACAAATGGGTTGTTTCTGACAAGCGGGTTGTTTCTGACAAGCGGGTTGCGTCTGACAAATGGGTTGTTTCTGACAAACGGGTTGTGTCTGACAAGCGGGTTGTGTCTGACAAGCGGGTTGATTCTGACAAGCGGGTTGTGTCTGACAAGCGGGTTGTTTCTGACAAATGGGTTGTTTCTGACAAGCGGGTTGTGTCTGACAAGCGGGTTGTGTCTGACAAACGGGTTGTTTCTGACAAGCGGGTTGTGTCTGACAAGCGGGTTGTGTCTGACAAGCGGGTTGTTTCTGACAAGCGGGTTGTGTCTGACAAGCGGGTTGTGTCTGACAAATGGGTTGTTTCTGACAAGCGGGTTGTGTCTGACAAATGGGTTGTGTCTGACAAATGGGTTGTTTCTGACAAGCGGGTTGTTTCTGACAAGCGGGTTGTTTCTGACAAGCGGGTTGTGTCTGACAAATGGGTTGTTTCTGACAAGCGGGTTGTGTCTGACAAATGGGTTGTTTCTGACAAGCGGGTTGTGTCTGATAAGCGGGTTGTGTCTGACAAGCGGGTTGTTTCTGACAAGCGGGTTGTTTCTGACAAGCGGGTTGTGTCTGACAAGCGGGTTGTGTCTGACAAGTGGGTTGTTTCTGACAAGCGGGTTGTGTCTGACAAGCGGGTTGTGTCTGACAAGCGGGTTGTGTCTGACAAGCGGGTTG
The DNA here is from genome assembly GCF_030144855.1 of Hypanus sabinus. Classification (NCBI taxonomy): domain Eukaryota; kingdom Metazoa; phylum Chordata; class Chondrichthyes; order Myliobatiformes; family Dasyatidae; genus Hypanus; species Hypanus sabinus. The sequence continues at coordinate 75,753 of NC_082732.1, read as the reverse complement.
TTTCTGACAAGCGGGTTGTTTCTGACAAGTGGGTTGTGTCTGACAAACGGGTTGTGTCTGACAAATGGGTTGTTTCTGACAAGCGGGTTGTGTCTGACAAATGGGTTGTTTCTGACAAGCGGGTTGTTTCTGACAAGCGGGTTGTTTCTGACAAGCGGGTTGCGTCTGACAAATGGGTTGTTACTGACAAACGGGTTGTGTCTGACAAGCGGGTTGTGTCTGACAAGCGGGTTGATTCTGACAAGCGGGTTGTGTCTGACAAGCGGGTTGTTTCTGACAAATGGGTTGTTTCTGACAAGCGGGTTGTGTCTGACAAGCGGGTTGTGTCTGACAAACGGGTTGTTTCTGACAAGCGGGTTGTGTCTGACAAGCGGGTTGTGTCTGACAAGCGGGTTGTGTCTGACAAGCGGGTTGTGTCTGACAAGCGGGTTGTTTCTGACAAGCGGGTTGTGTCTGACAAGCGGGTTTTGTCTGACAAACGGGTTGTGTCTGACAAATGGGTTGTTTCTGACAAGCGGGTTGTGTCTGACAAATGGGTTGTTTCTGACAAGCGGGTTGTGTCTGATAAGCGGGTTGTGTCTGACAAGCGGGTTGTTTCTGACAAGCGGGTTGTTTCTGACAAGCGGGTTGTGTCTGACAAATGGGTTGTTTCTGACAAGCGGGTTGTGTCTGACAAATGGGTTGTTTCTGACAAGCGGGTTGTGTCTGACAAGCGGGTTGTGTCTGACAAATGGGTTGTGTCTGACAAATGGGTTGTTTCTGACAAGCGGGTTGTGTCTGACAAATGGGTTGTTTCTGACAAATGGGTTGTGTCTGACAAATGGGTTGTTTCTGACAAGAAGGTTGTGTCTGACAAGTGGGTTGTTTCTGACAAGCGGGTTGTGTCTGACAAATGGGTTGTTTCTGACAAGTGGGTTGTGTCTGACAAGTGGGTTGTTTCTGACAAGCGGGTTGTGTCTGACAAGCTGGTTGTTTCTGACAAGCGGGTTGTGTCTGACAAGCGGGTTGTGTCTGACAAGCGGGTTGTGTCTGACAAGCGGGTTGTTTCTGACAAGCGGGTTGTGTCTGACAAGCGGGTTGTGTCTGACAAATGGGTTGTGTCTGACAAGCGGGTTGTGTCTGACAAGCGGGTTGTGTCTGACAAGCGGGTTGTTTCTGACAAGCGGGTTGTTTCTGACAAGCGGGTTGTGTCTGACAAGCGGGTTGTTTCTGACAAGCGGGTTGTGTCTGACAAGTGGGTTGTTTCTGACAAATGGGTTGTGTCTGACAAGCGGGTTGTTTCTGACAAGCGGGTTGTGTCTGACAAGCGGGTTGTGTCTGACAAGCGGGTTGTTTCTGACAAGCGGGTTGTTTCTGACAAGCGGGTTGTTTCTGACAAGCGGGTTGTGTCTGACAAGCGGGTTGTTTCTGACAAGCGGGTTGTGTCTGACAAGCGGGTTGTTTCTGACAAGCCGGTTGTTTCTGACAAGCGGGTTGTTTCTGACAAGCGGGTTGTGTCTGACAAGCGGGTTGTGTCTGACAAGCGGGTTGTGTCTGACAAATGGGTTGTTACTGACAAGCGGGTTGTGTCTGACAAGCGGGTTGTGTCTGACAAGCGGGTTGTTTCTGACAAGCGGGTTGTGTCTGACAAGCGGGTTGTGTCTGACAAATGGGTTGTTTCTGACAAGCGGGTTGTGTCTGACAAGCGGGTTGTTTCTGACAAGCGGGTTGTTTCTGACAAATGGGTTGTTTCTGACAAGCGTGTTGTGTCTGACAAATGGGTTGTTTCTGACAAGCGGGTTGTGTCTGACAAGCGGGTTGTTTCTGACAAATGGGTTGTTTCTGACAAGCGGGTTGTGTCTGACAAGCGGGTTGTTTCTGACAAGCGGGTTGTGTCTGACAAGCGGGTTGTGTCTGACAAGCGGGTTGTGTCTGACAAGCGGGTTGTGTCTGACAAGCGGGTTGATTCTGACAAGCGGGTTGTGTCTGACAAGCGGGTTGTTTCTGACAAATGGGTTGTTTCTGACAAGCGGGTTGTGTCTGACAAGCGGGTTGTGTCTGACAAACGGGTTGTTTCTGACAAGCGGGTTGTGTCTGACAAGCGGGTTGTGTCTGACAAGCGGGTTGTTTCTGACAAGCGGGTTGTGTCTGACAAGCGGGTTGTGTCTGACAAGCGGGTTGTGTCTGACAAGCGGGTTGTGTCTGACAAGCGGGTTGTTTCTGACAAGCGGGTTGTTTCTGACAAGCGGGTTGTTTCTGACAAGCGGGTTGTTTCTGACAAGCGGGTTGTTTCTGACAAGCGGGTTGTGTCTGACAAGCGGGTTGTGTCTGACAAGCGGGTTGTGTCTGACAAATGGGTTGTGTCTGACAAATGGGTTGTTTCTGACAAGCGGGTTGTTTCTGACAAGCGGGTTGTGTCTGACAAGCGGGTTGTGTCTGACAAGCGGGTTGTGTCTGACAAGCGGGTTGTGTCTGACAAATGGGTTGTTTCTGACAAGCGGGTTGTTTCTGACAAGCGGGTTGTGTCTGACAAGCGGGTTGTTTCTGACAAGCGGGTTGTGTCTGACAAGCGGGTTGTGTCTGACAAGCGGGTTGTTTCTGACAAGCGGGTTGTTTCTGACAAGCGGGTTGTGTCTGACAAGCGGGTTGTTTCTGACAAGCGGGTTGTTTCTGACAAATGGGTTGTTTCTGACAAGCGGGTTGTTTCTGACAAGCGGGTTGTGTCTGACAAGCGGGTTGTTTCTGACAAGCGGGTTGTTTCTGACAAGCGGGTTGTTTCTGACAAGCGGGTTGTGTCTGACAAGCGGGTTGTGTCTGACAAGCGGGTTGTTTCTGACAAGCGGGTTGTGTCTGACAAGCGGGTTGTGTCTGACAAACGGGTTGTTTCTGACAAGCGGGTTGTGTCTGACAAATGGGTTGTGTCTGACAAGCGGGTTGTGTCTGACAAGCGGGTTGTTTCTGACAAGCGGGTTGTGTCTGACAAGCGGGTTGTTTCTGACAAGCGGGTTGTTTCTGACAAGCGGGTTGTGTCTGACAAGCGGGTTGTGTCTGACAAGCGGGTTGTGTCTGACAAGCGGGTTGTTTCTGACAAGCGGGTTGTTTCTGACAAGCGGGTTGTGTCTGACAAGCGGGTTGTGTCTGACAAGCGGGTTGTTTCTGACAAGCGGGTTGTTTCTGACAAGCTGGTTGTGTCTGACAAGCGGGTTGTGTCTGACAAGCGGGTTGTGTCTGACAAGCGGGTTGTGTCTGACAAGCGGGTTGTGTCTGACAAGTGGGTTGTGTCTGACAAGCGGGTTGTTTCTGACAAGCGGGTTGTGTCTGACAAGCGGGTTGTGTCTGACAAATGGGTTGTGTCTGACAAACGGGTTGTTTCTGACAAGCGGGTTGTTTCTGACAAGCGGGTTGTGTCTGACAAGCGGGTTGTGTCTGACAAGCGGGTTGTTTCTGACAAGCGGGTTGTTTCTGACAAGCGGGTTGTGTCTGACAAGCGGGTTGTGTCTGACAAGCGGGTTGTGTCTGACAAGCGGGTTGTGTCTGACAAGCGGGTTGTGTCTGACAAGCTGGTTGTGTCTGACAAGCTGGTTGTGTCTGACAAACGGGTTGTGTCTGACAAACGGGTTGTTTCTGACAAGTGGGTAGTGTCTGACAACTGGGTTGTTTCTGACAAGCGGGTTGTTTCTGACAAGCGGGTTGTGTCTGACAAATGGGTTGTTTCTGACAAGCGGGTTGTGTCTGACAAAGGGGTTGTTTCTGACAAGCGGGTTGTGTCTGACAAGCGGGTTGTTTCTGACAAGCGGGTTGTGTCTGACAAGCGGGTTGTGTCTGACAAGTGGGTTGTGTCTGACAAGCGGGTTGTGTCTGACAAGCGGGTTGTGTCTGACAAACGGGTTGTTTCTGACAAGCGGGTTGTGTCTGACAAGCGGGTTGTTTCTGACAAGCGGGTTGTGTCTGACAAGCGGGTTGTGTCTGACAAGCGGGTTGTGTCTGACAAGCGGGTTGTGTCTGACAAGCGGGTTGTGTCTGACAAGCGGGTTGTTTCTGACAAGCGGGTTGTGTCTGACAAGCGGGTTGTGTCTGACAAGCGGGTTGTGTCTGACAAGCGGGTTGTGTCTGACAAGCGGGTTGTTCCTGACAAGCGGGTTGTGTCTGACAAGCGGGTTGTTTCTGACAAGCGGGTTGTTTCTGACAAGCGGGTTGTGTCTGACAAGCGGGTTGTGTCTGACAAGCGGGTTGTGTCTGACAAGCGGGTTGTTTCTGACAAGCGGGTTGTTTCTGACAAAAGGGTTGAGTCTGACAAGCGGGTTGTGTATGACAAACGGGTTGTGTCTGACAAGCGGGTTGTTTCGGACAAGCGGGTTGTGTCTGACAAAGGGGTTGTTTCTGACAAGCGGGTTGTGTCTGACAAGCGGGTTGTGTCTGACAAGCGGGTTGTTTCTGACAAGCGGGTTGTTTCTGACAAGCGGGTTGTGTCTGACAAGCGGGTTGTGTCTGACAAGCGGGTTGTGTCTGACAAGCGGGTTGTGTCTGACAAATGGGTTGTGTCTGACAAATGGGTTGTGTCTGACAAGCGGGTTGTTTCTGACAAGCGGGTTGTTTCTGACAAATGGGTTGTTTCTGACAAGCGGGTTGTGTCTGACAAGCGGGTTGTGTCTGACAAGCGGGTTGTGTCTGACAAGCGGGTTGTTTCTGACAAGCGGGTTGTGTCTGACAAGCGGGTTGTGTCTGACAAGCGGGTTGTGTCTGACAAGCGGGTTGTTTCTGACAAGCGGGTTGTTTCTGACAAATGGGTTGTTTCTGACAAGCGGGTTGTGTCTGACAAGCGGGTTGTGTCTGACAAGCGGATTGTGTCTGACAAGCGGATTGTGTCTGACAAGCGGGTTGTGTCTGACAAGCGGGTTGTGTCTGACAAGCGGGTTGTGTCTGACAAGCGGGTTGATTCTGACAAGCGGGTTGTGTCTGACAAGCGGGTTGTGTCTGACAAATGGGTTGTTTCTGACAAGCGGGTTGTGTCTGACAAATGGGTTGTTTCTGACAAGCGGGTTGTGTCTGACAAATGGGTTGTTTCTGACAAGCGGGTTGTGTCTGACAAGCGGGTTCTTTCTGACAAGCGGGTTGTTTCTGACAAGCGGGTTGTTTCTGACAAGCGGGTTCTTTCTGACAAGCGGGTTGTGTCTGACAAGCGGGTTGTGTCTGACAAGCGGGTTGTTTCTGACAAGCGGGTTGTGTCTGACAAGCGGGTTGTTTCTGACAAGCGGGTTGTTTCTGACAAGCGGGTTGTGTCTGACAAGCGGGTTGTTTCTGACAAGCTGGTTGTTTCTGACAAGCTGGTTGTTTCTGACAAGCGGGTTGTGTCTGACAAGCGGGTTGTGTCTGACAAGCGGGTTGTTTCTGACAAGCGGGTTGTGTCTGACAAGCGGGTTGTTTCTGACAAGCGGGTTGTTTCTGACAAGCGGGTTGTGTCTGACAAAGGGGTTGTGTCTGACAAAGGGGTTGCTTCTGACAAGCGGGTTGTTTCTGACAAGCGGGTTGTGTCTGACAAGCGGGTTGTGTCTGACAAGCGGGTTGTGTCTGACAAGCGGGTTGTGTCTGACAAGCGGGTTGTTTCTGACAAGCGGGTTGTTTCTGACAAGCGGGTTGTGTCTGACAAGCGGGTTGTGTCTGACAAGCGGGTTGTTTCTGACAAGCGGGTTGTGTCTGACAAGCGGGTTGTGTCTGACAAGCGGGTTGTGTCTGACAAACGGGTTGTGTCTGACAAACGGGTTGTGTCTGACAAACGGGTTGTTTCTGACAAGCGGGTAGTGTCTGACAAACGGGTTGTGTCTGACAAATGGGTTGTTTCTGACAAGCGGATTGTGTCTGACAAAGGGGTTGTTTCTGACAAGCGGGTTGTGTCTGACAAGCGGGTTGTTTCTGACAAGCGGGTTGTGTCTGACAAGCGGGTTGTGTCTGACAAGCGGGTTGTGTCTGACAAGCGGGTTGTGTCTGAGAAACGGGTTGTTTCTGACAAGCGGGTTGTGTCTGACAAGCGGGTTGTTTCTGACAAGCGGGTTGTGTCTGACAAGCGGGTTGTGTCTGACAAGCGGGTTGTGTCTGACAAGCGGGTTGTGTCTGACAAGCGGGTTGTGTCTGACAAACGGGTTGTGTCTGACAAGCGGGTTGTTTCTGACAAGCGGGTTGTGTCTGACAAGCGGGTTGTGTCTGACAAGCGGGTTGTGTCTGACAAGCGGGTTGTGTCTGACAAGCGGGTTGTGTCTGACAAGCGGGTTGTTTCTGACAAGCGGGTTGTGTCTGACAAGCGGGTTGTGTCTGACAAGCGGGTTGTTTCTGACAAGCGGGTTGTGTCTGACAAGCGGGTTGTGTCTGACAAGCGGGTTGTGTCTGACAAGCGGGTTGTTTCTGACAAGCGGGTTGTGTCTGACAAAAGGGTTGTTTCTGTCAAAAGGGTTGTGTCTGACAAGCGGGTTGTGTATGACAAACGGGTTGTGTCTGACAAATGGGTTGTTTCTGACAAGCGGGTTGTGTCTGACAAATGGGTTGTTTCTGACAAGCGGGTTGTGTCTGACAAGCGGGTTGTGTCTGACAAGCGGGTTGTGTCTGACAAGCGGGTTGTGTCTGACAAGCGGGTTGTGTCTGACAAGCGGGTTGTATCTGACAAGCGGGTTGTGTCTGACAAATGGGTTGTGTCTGACAAATGGGTTGTTTCTGACAAGCGGGTTGTGTCTGACAAATGGGTTGTTTCTGACAAATGGGTTGTGTCTGACAAATGGGTTGTTTCTGACAAGCGGGTTGTGTCTGACAAGCGGGTTGTTTCTGACAAGCGGGTTGTGTCTGACAAGCGGGTTGTGTCTGACAAGCGGGTTGTGTCTGACAAGCGGGTTGTGTCTGACAAGCGGGTTGTTTCTGACAAGCGGGTTGTGTCTGACAAATGGGTTGTGTCTGACAAGCGGGTTGTTTCTGACAAGTGGGTTGTGTCTGACAAGCGGGTTGTTTCTGACAAGCGGGTTGTTTCTGACAAGCGGGTTGTTTCTGACAAGCGGGTTGTGTCTGACAAGCGGGTTGTGTCTGACATATGGGTTGTTTCTGACAAGCGGGTTGTGTCTGACAAGCGGGTTGTGTCTGACATATGGGTTGTTTCTGACAAGCGGGTTGTGTCTGACAAGCGGGTTGTGTCTGACAAGCGGGTTGTTTCTGACAAGCGGGTTGTTTCTGACAAGCGGGTTGTGTCTGACAAGCGGGTTGTGTCTGACAAATGGGTTGTTTCTGACAAGCGGGTTGTGTCTGACAAATGGGTTGTTTCTGACAAGCGGGTTGTGTCTGACAAGCGGGTTGTTTCTGACAAGCGGGTTGTTTCTGACAAGCGTGTTGTGTCTGACAAATGGGTTGTTTCTGACAAGCGGGTTGTGTCTGACAAGCGGGTTGTGTCTGACAAGCGGGTTGTTTCTGACAAGCGGGTTGTGTCTGACAAGCGGGTTGTGTCTGACAAGCGGGTTGTTTCTGACAAGCGGGTTGTGTCTGACAAGCGGGTTGTGTCTGACAAGCGGGTTGTTTCTGACAAGCGGGTTGTTTCTGACAAGCGGGTTGTTTCTGACAAGCGGGTTGTGTCTGACAAGCGGGTTGTTTCTGACAAGCGGGTTGTTTCTGACAAGCGGGTTGTGTCTGACAAGCAGGTTGTTTCTGACAAGCGGGTTGTGTCTGACAAGCGGGTTGTGTCTGACAAGCGGGTTGTGTCTGACAAGCGGGTTGTGTCTGACAAACGGGTTGTTTCTGACAAGCGGGTTGTGTCTGACAAGCGGGTTGTTTCTGACAAGCGGGTTGTGTCTGACAAGCGGGTTGTGTCTGACAAGCGGGTTGTGTCTGACAAGCGGGTTGTGTCTGACAAACGGGTTGTGTCTGACAAACGGGTTGTGTCTGACAAGCGGGTTGTTTCTGACAAGCGGGTTGTGTCTGACAAGCGGGTTGTGTCTGACAAGCGGGTTGTGTCTGACAAGCGGGTTGTTTCTGACAAGCGGGTTGTGTCTGACAAGCGGGTTGTGTCTGACAAGCGGGTTGTTTCTGACAAGCGGGTTGTGTCTGACAAGCGGGTTGTGTCTGACAAGCGGGTTGTGTCTGACAAGCGGGTTGTTTCTGACAAGCGGGTTGTGTCTGACAAAAGGGTTGTTTCTGTCAAAAGGGTTGTGTCTGACAAGCGGGTTGTGTATGACAAACGGGTTGTGTCTGACAAATGGGTTGTTTCTGACAAGCGGGTTGTGTCTGACAAATGGGTTGTTTCTGACAAGCGGGTTGTGTCTGACAAGCGGGTTGTGTCTGACAAGCGGGTTGTGTCTGACAAGCGGGTTGTGTCTGACAAGCGGGTTGTTTCTGACAAGCGGGTTGTGTCTGACAAGCGGGTTGTGTCTGACAAGCGGTTTGTTTCTGACAAGCGGGTTGTTTCTGACAAGCGGGTTGTGTCTGACAAGCGGGTTGTGTCTGACAAGCGGGTTGTTTCTGACAAGCGGGTTGTGTCTGACAAATGGGTTGTTTCTGACAAGCGGGTTGTGTCTGACAAGCGGGTTGTGTCTGACAAGCGGGTTGTGTCTGACAAGCGGGTTGTGTCTGACAAGCGGGTTGTGTCTGACAAGCGGGTTGTGTCTGACAAGCGGGTTGTGTCTGACAAGCGGGTTGTGTCTGACAAATGGGTTGTTTCTGACAAGCGGGTTGTGTCTGACAAGCGGGTTGTGTCTGACAAGCGGGTTGTGTCTGACAAATTGGTTGTTTCTGACAAGCGGGTTGTGTCTGACAAGCGGGTTGTGTCTGACAAGCGGGTTGTGTCTGACAAGCGGGTTGTGTCTGACAAGCGGGTTGTGTCTGACAAGCGGGTTGTTTCTGACAAGCGGGTTGTGTCTGACAAGCGGGTTGTGTCTGACAAGCGGGTTGTTTCTGACAAGCGGGTTGTTTCTGACAAGCGGGTTGTGTCTGACAAGCGGGTTGTTTCTGACAAGCGGGTTGTTTCTGACAAGCGGGTTGTGTCTGACAAGCGGGTTGTGTCTGACAAATTGGTTGTTTCTGACAAGCGGGTTGTGTCTGACAAGCGGGTTGTGTCTGACAAGCGGGTTGTGTCTGACAAGCGGGTTGTGTCTGACAAGCGGGTTGTGTCTGACAAGCGGGTTGTTTCTGACAAGCGGGTTGTGTCTGACAAGCGGGTTGTGTCTGACAAGCGGGTTGTGTCTGACAAATTGGTTGTTTCTGACAAGCGGGTTGTGTCTGACAAGCGGGTTGTGTCTGACAAATTGGTTGTTTCTGACAAGCGGGTTGTGTCTGACAAGCGGGTTGTGTCTGACAAGCGGGTTGTGTCTGACAAGCGGGTTGTGTCTGACAAGCGGGTTGTGTCTGACAAGCGGGTTGTGTCTGACAAATTGGTTGTTTCTGACAAGCGGGTTGTGTCTGACAAGCGGGTTGTGTCTGACAAATTGGTTGTTTCTGACAAGCGGGTTGTGTCTGACAAGCGGGTTGTGTCTGACAAGCGGGTTGTGTCTGACAAGCGGGTTGTGTCTGACAAGCGGGTTGTGTCTGACAAGCGGGTTGTTTCTGACAAGCGGGTTGTGTCTGACAAGCGGGTTGTGTCTGACAAGCGGGTTGTTTCTGACAAGCGGGTTGTTTCTGACAAGCGGGTTGTGTCTGACAAGCGGGTTGTTTCTGACAAGCGGGTTGTTTCTGACAAGCGGGTTGTGTCTGACAAATGGGTTGTTTCTGACAAGCGGGTTGTGTCTGACAAGCGGGTTGTTTCTGACAAGCGGGTTGTTTCTGACAAGCGGGTTGTGTCTGACAAGCGGGTTGTGTCTGACAAGCGGGTTGTTTCTGACAAGCGGGTTGTTTCTGACAAGCGGGTTGTGTCTGACAAGTGGGTTGTTTCTGACAAGCGGGTTGTGTCTGACAAGCGGGTTGTTTCTGACAAGCGGGTTGTGTCTGACAAGCGGGTTGTGTCTGACAAATGGGTTGTTTCTGACAAGCGGGTTGTGTCTGACAAGCGGGTTGTGTCTGACAAGCGGGTTGTTTCTGACAAGCGGGTTGTGTCTGACAAGCGGGTTGTGTCTGACAAGCGGGTTGTTTCTGACAAGCGGGTTGTTTCTGACAAGCGGGTTGTTTCTGACAAGCGGGTTGTGTCTGACAAGCGGGTTGTTTCTGACAAGCGGGTTGTTTCTGACAAGCGGGTTGTGTCTGACAAGCAGGTTGTTTCTGACAAGCGGGTTGTGTCTGACAAGCGGGTTGTGTCTGACAAGCGGGTTGTTTCTGACAAGCGGGTTGTGTCTGACAAGCAGTTTGTTTCTGACAAGCTGGTTCTTTCTGACAAGCGGGTTGTGTCTGACAAGCGGGTTCTGTCTGACAAGCGGGTTGTGTCTGACAAGCGGGTTGTTTCTGACAAGCGGGTTGTGTCTGACAAGCGGGTTGTTTCTGACAAGCGGGTTGTTTCTGACAAGCGGGTTGTGTCTGACAAGCAGGTTGTTTCTGACAAGCTGGTTGTTTCTGACAAGCGGGTTGTGTCTGACAAGCGGGTTGTGTCTGACAAGCGGGTTGTGTCTGACAAGCGGGTTGTGTCTGACAAGCCGGTTGTGTCTGACAAGCGGGTTGTGTCTGACAAGCCGATTGTTTCTTTTTCAAGTATGAATTTCATGCCTATCAATTAGCAGCTGAAGCATTCACAAGCCCACACAAAACCAACATCTCCTTTTCGATTTGGTTTAACACTGTTCAGTATGATTCAGTACTCTTGATACATCTGCCACTGGTTTCCATACACTACTGCAGCCTTGCATGAGTGTTCCTTCTAGGCCAAAGGAAAAAGAATCTATTGAGTTCTTGGTTGTTTTGTTCAGGTCCAAAGATGCCAATGTTGGCAGAGAGATAAGCTCTGCCTTAAGTGATGACGATGACTTATCTTGTGGTGCTTCCCAGGTCCAAATGCTTCCCTGAGAGGAGTGGTCACATAGTAGCTTTTGCTTCCATCAAATCTGAAATTAGTTAAACGCCAGCCCAGATAGACTGGAAATACATCACGTGCAATGTTCACTTGTCTCTCCATGGTGCTGAGGTTATGAGTCCTTAGCTGCTGTGCTCCATGCCTGCTAATATGATGGACTGATACTGAGGCTTTGAGCCAACTCTGGGCTGCTCTGGGGTTCAGATCTAAGGACTAATTTTGGTTTTAAATGTTGTTGTTTGCTTCTATTGTTTGAGTAATTGTGTTTTTCCCCTTTCTCTGTGTGTTGGGTGTCGGTCTTTATTTAATTTTTTAATTGAGTTCTTTTGGGTTTCTTGCTTTGTGGCTACCTATAAGCAAACAAATCTCAAAGTTGTAGAATTTATACATTCTTTGATAATAAATTACTTTGACATTTTCAAACTTTGATGTACTTCTTCTGATGCCCTGTTATCCTCCCATATGTCAAGAGTGATCCATTCCCAAAAAGCCAAATATCTCCATTCCCAGAGAGGCGACCTGATCTAGATGACACACAGTGTCCCATTCCCAGATACTTATTTCCAGTGCCCCATACTAGGTATTCATGCACAGACTACAGCACATACATCACAAAACACACACACACACACACACACACAAACACAAAAACACAAAAACACAAACACACAGATACACACACACACCACGAAATCTAAAGTAATGCTTCCAGATGAAAAACCATACATTTCTATTGTGCTCAAAAATACCAAGTGGCAACTTGTACCCATTTTAATTTGATGTACCATATGATGTAGAGTGGTTTGGAACCAGTATTACATGTGTGCAGCCTAAACTACAGAAGTTACACTCAGTTGTATGATATGTTGCATAGTAGCAATGCAAGCATTATCAAAGCAAAAGACATACATTGTCACTTCTCAGAGAAATGCTATGTGGTACGGTGTTGTAAACAATTTTATTTTTTAAAGCCTGGGAAAAAGTACACACTCAGGACAACAAATACTTTTTTGGGTTTTAATTCCTTTATCTGTTTTAGATGTTTTAGTGCTGGAAGAGGGTCTTAAAACAAAACAAACAAATTTACAACCGGTTCCTGCATTACAATCTCAGTTTAACCTTCGATCTACACCCTTGTGTATTGCCGAATTGCCTATGCAGTATAAAAATACATATAAAGCAAATCGCATAAAACTAATATGGTAGTGGCAATTCTACTTGGCCAGTAAGGAACTTTGCACAAGCCACGCTATCAAGCGCCGATGCCTTCACTCATGAAAATCTAAAGCATCCCTATGTAAAACATATCAAATTACCGATATTCTCGATTCACCAACAAGCATAAACAAATTCACATGCATATTGTCAATTAATACTCACCTTTCCTCACCGTGCCCAGTATCTCTGGGAGGAACTTAATCCCAAACCCCCACCAGTCGTTTCTGCAGAAAACAAAATGGTCTCCTGACTATCTCATGCATGCGTAATGACACCACCGTCTCCACTTAAAGGCACAGACAACTATTCCAGCATTACCCAGCTGGATGCCTAAGTACACTTCTAACAAAACTGAGTAAGATTCAACGGTTACCCAGTTACATTTGTATAACAGAAAATGAACAAAGTACGAAGTATTTCTTCCGGGCCAAAAACCATACGTTTTTATTCTGCTAAAAAATACCAAGGTGTAACTTGATGTACACATTTAACTTTTCCATATCATATAATGTAGGGTGGTTTGAAAACAATATTGTCTGTGTGCAGCATAAACTATAGAAATTACATTGAGCTGTATGGCAAAATGCACAGATAGACAGATAGATAGATAGATACTTTATTGATACCAAAAGAAATTACAGTAGCATTACAAGTGCAGAGATAGAATTATTAGAAGAGAAGTAGAGAGAATAAAAATGTTAATACAAAGATGCTAAAAGGAGGGGGTCATCACAAACCTGACTATAGGTTGAGTTATTATAGAGCTGAATGGACCTTTTAGGAGCAGTGCAGTTGTCTTAGTCTAAAAGTGCTCCTCTGTTTAGCCAACATGGCATGCAGGGTGAGAAACATTGCCCAGAATTACCAGGATTTTCTTTAAGGTCCTTTGTTCTAGCGCAGCCTCCAGTGTGTCCAGTATGACTCCTATAACAGAGCTAGCTTTTCTAACCAGTTTATTGAGATCTGTGGAATCACCTGTGTAGAAGATTATACTGGCGACAACAGACATGTGAAGGAGAGGCCTGCATACTCCAAAGGATGTCAGTCTCCTTAGGAAGTAGAGGCAACTAAGGCCCTTCTTGTACAAAGCCTGTGTGTTGGTGCTCCATTCAAGTCTGTCATGCAGGTGCATCCCCAGGTACTTATTGGTCCTCACCACATCTACATCCTCACTATCAATAGCAGCAGGTTTAGCCTTCCTAAAGTCCATCAACAGCTCTCTTGATGTTGATGTTGAGATGATTCAGCTTGCACCATTTGACAAGTCCTCCACCAGGGCCCTGTATTCATCCTTCTGTCCTCCCTTTATACACCCAAATATATCTGAGTCAACAGAGAATTTCTTCAGTGTTGCATCTGACATCCGAGCTTTAAAGAAGTGATACTAGAACAAAAGGGATACATTGCTACTTTCCAGAACAATGCTATGTGGTAAATTGTTGTAAACAATTTTATTTTATGTATTCTATAGTCATGATCACAATGCCCTGCATTTGCATCACAGTGCCACTTAAGGCTGAGTAGTCATATTCACATGTCTAACACAAAATGCACACACCCCAAACAGATGTTTCCAGACTATTTGATGTATTTCTATTTTGCTCAGAAGTACCAAAAGGTGACTTGTAATCTTCTTTAGTTTATGTATCCTGCGATGTAGAGTGGTTTGGAACAGTATTATGTGTGTGCAGCCTAAACTACAGAAGTTACATTCAGTCGTATGACAAATTGCACAGAAGAGATAGAACCGTTTCTGGAGCAAATTATTATACATTGCTACTTTCCAGAACAATGTACGTGGTAAATTGTTGTTAACTACTTTATTTTATGCATTCCATGATCATAATTACGATACCTGCATTTGCGTCACAGTGCCACTTAACGCTGAATGGCTATATACACGTGAATAACACAAAATACCCACATTACAAATAAATGCTTGCAGACTAAAACCATAATTCTTTATTCTACACAAAAAATAGAAAGAGGTGTTGTAACATTTTTATATTATGTATCCTGAGATGTGGAGTCATTTGGAACCAATATTATGCGTGTGCAGCCTAAACAATAGAAGTTACATACAGTTTTGTGAACCATCACACAGAAATGATTCAAGCATCAGCATCAGGATAAAGGGAATTACAGAGGCATGAGAGAGCAGCTTGCCCAGGTGGATTGGAAGAAGATACTGGTGGGGATGACGGCAGAGCAGAAATGGCTGAAGTTTCTGAGAATAGTTCAAAAGTCGCAGGATAGTTAAGTCCTGAAGAAGTTCCCAGATGGCAAGGCTAGGCAACTGTGGCTGACGAGGGAAGTTAAGAACTGCATAAAAGCCAAGGACAGACATATAAAGTAGCAAACGTTAGTGGGGACTTCGATGACTAGGGAGCTTTTAAAATCCAACAGAAGGCAACTAATAAGCTATAAGAAGGGAAAAGATGAAATATGAGGGCAAACAAGCCAATAATATAAGATACTAAAAGGTTGTTTTCAGTAATATAAAGAGTCAAAGGAAGGTGAAAGTTCCCATTGGGAAATGATGCTGGTGAGGTAGTAATGTGGGACAAAGAAATGCAGATGAACTTAATGGGTACTGCTGATTTCACTGTGGAAGACACTAGCAGTGTGTAACTTCTTGTACCGGTTTTATTTCTAGGCACTGTATGATATAGAGTAGTTAGCAGCAGGTATGACATTCATGTAGTCGTAAATATAGAAAATTTCATTCAGTTTTATGACAAATTGCACAGAAATGATACAAACATTACCAGAGCAAAAAGAATACATTGCCACTTTCCAGAACAAAGCTATCTGATAAATTTTGGTAAACAATTAGAAACATAGAAAACCTACAGCACAATACAGGCCCTTCGGCCCACAAAGCTGTGCCGAATATGTCCTTACCTTAGAACTACCTCAGCTTACCCATAGCCCTCTATTTTTCTACGCTCCATGTATCCATCCAGGAGTCTTAAAAGACCCTATCATTTCCGCCTCCACCACAGCCGCTGGCAGCCCATTCCACACACGTACCACTCTCTGAGTAAAAAAAAACTTATCCCTGACATCTCCTCTGTATCTGCTTCCAAGCACTTTAAAACTATGCTCCCTCATGCTAGCCATTTCAGCCCTGGGGAAAAGCCTCTGACTATCCACATGATCAATGCCTCTCATTATCTTGTACACCTCTATCAGGTCACCTCTCATCCTCTGTCGCTCCAAGGAGAAAAGACCAAGTTCACTCAACCAGTTCTCATAAGACATGCTCCCCAATCCAAGCAACATCCTTGTAAATCTCCTCTGCACCCTTTCTATGGCTTCCACATCCTTCTTGTAGTGAGGTGACCAGAACTGAGCACAGTACTCCAAGTGGGGTCTGACCAGGGTCCAATATAGCTGCAACATTACCTCTCGGCTCTTAACCTCAATCCCACGATTGATGAAGGCCAATTCACCGTATGCCTTATTAACCACAGAGTCAACCTGAGCAGCTGCTTTGAGTGTCCTATGGTCTCGGACCCCAAGATCCTTCTGATCCTCCACATTGCCAAGTGTCTTGCCATTAATGCTATATTCTGCTATCATCTTTGACTTACTATAATGAACCACCTCACACTTATCTGGGTTGAACTCCATTTGCCACTTCTCAGCCCAGTTTTGCATCCTATCAATGTCCTGCTGTAACCTTTGACAGCCCTCCACACTCTCCACAACATCCCCAACCTTTGTGTCATCAGCAAACTTACTAACCCGTCCCTCCACTTCCTCATCCAGGTCATTTATTTTATGTATTCTGTGGTTATGGTGACTATAAAGTACATGCATTTGCATCACGGTGCCACTTAAGGCTGGGTAGTTATATTTACTTGCCTAATGCACACAATACAAAATAATGCTTCCAGACCAAACACTAGACATTTCCATTTTGCTGAAAAATACCAAGGAGTGTCTTGTTATAATCTTTTGTATTTTACCTGTCCTGTGATGTAGAATGGTTTGTAAGTGCTACTACGTGTGGGCAGCCACACTGGGCTAAAAAGTACAGATGGAATATAATGCAGACAAGTGTGAAGTGTTGCACTTCGGTAGGATCAAACAGGGGAGGTCGTACATGGTAAATGGTAGAGTACTGAGTTGTGTGGCAGAGCAAAGGGGTCTGGGGACACAGGTACAACATTCGTTGAAAATGGCAACACAGGTAGAGAGGTTTGTAAAGAAACCATCATTGGTGGATTTGGACTGACAGATGATCATCAGTAAAAATGAGAAACAGTTAAAAGAGGATGTCTATGCTGTTCAGAATCTATTCTCACCACTACTGGGATGACACACCATTGAGAAGCTGAACCTCATTGCAAAGTTGGATAAGCTAAATAATGTTCAGTGGCAGAAGAAATACCCAGAAAGGTGCTGATCCGGTTAACCACATTATCATCCAGATTGTTGATATAGATGACAACCAACAATAAATGTGGCACTAATCCCTTCGGCACTCCACTAGTCACAGGCTTCCAGTCAGAGAGGCAATCATCTACTACCACTGTTAGGCTTCTCCCATAAAGCCAATGTCAAAACCAATTTACTACCTCATCTTGAATGCTGAGCCACTGAACCCTTTGCACTAACTTATAATGTGGGACCTTGTCAGATGCCTTGCTAAAGCCCATGTAGTCAACATCCACTGCCTTGCCTTCACCCACATTCCTGGTAACTTTCTTGAAAGACTCTAAGATTTGTTAATCATGGCCTACCATGCACAAACCCATGCTGACTATCCTTAAATCAGTCATGTCTATCAAAATACTTGTACATCCAGTCTCTTAGAGTACCTTCCAATAACTGTCCCTCAAATGATGTCAGATTCACTAGCCTAAAATTTCCTGGTTTATGTTTAAAGCCTTTCTTAAACATTCGCTGTCCTCCAATTTTCTGGCACCACTCCTGTCAGTAAATATGATTTAAATATTTCTGCGATTTCCCCAGCAATTTCTGACTTTGCTTCTGGAGGGTCCAAGGCAACAGCTTGTCAGGTCCTGGGGATTTATCCACCTGATTTGCCTCAGCATAGCAAACACCTCCTCCTCTGTAATCTGGATTGGGTCCATGAAGTTCATGCCTCTTTGCCTCACTTCTATAGACTCTGCATCCATCTGCCAAGGAAATACCAATGCAAAATAATCATTTAAGCTTTTCTGTAATTTAGAATCTCAGCCCCCAGCCCAGTCTTATCTTTTTGCATATTTACTTTAAAACTAATGGCATAGTGGTCACTAGATGCTAAGAGTTCCCCGACACAAACTTCTGTCACCTGACCTGTCTTATTCCTTAGTAGCAGATCAAGTTTTGCAAATTCTCATATTGGGTCTTCTGCATATTGATTCAGGAAACTTTCCTGAACACATTTCACAAACTCTATGCTATCTAGTCCTTTGACGGCATGGGAGTCCCAGTCTATATGTGGAGAGTTAAAATCACCTACCTTATGTTTCTTGCAACCTTCTGCAACCTCCTAACAAATTTGTTCCTCTAAATCCCATGACTGTTGGGTGGTCTGTAGTATAGCCCCATTAATGTGGTCTTACCTTTCTAATTACTCAGTTCCACTGATAATACCTCACTAGATAAGTTCTCTGGTCTGTTCTGAATGAGCACTGCCATGACATTTTCCCTGACTAGTAACACCACCCTTCCTCCTTTAATCCCTCCCACTCTGTCATGTCTAAAACAACCAGACCTGGAATACTGAGCTGCCAGTACTGCCTTTCCTGCAATCATCTCATTAATGACTATAATATCATAATTCCAGGTTTTGATCCCTTACCTGCCTTTCCTACAATACTTCTTGCATTCTGTTCATTATTGAGACACCAGCATGCAGAACACTCAACTGAACTTTTTCAACAATACTGCTTGTACAGTATGTGAATTCCTCCCATGTGGGAGTGACTGACTGAGTAGCACTACATCTCCTATCCACTCTCCCCTCACCCCTCTTCCCCCTCCACTCCCCAACCCCTCGCCACCCCATTCCCTCACTTCCCTGATAGGTGATAGCGCTAACTGCTACACTCCTGCAGGGGTACTGGTTTCTTTCAGTGACCTGACTGGTGCTCCTCAAAGAATTGGTTCTCATATCCTCGTCTGCTGAGACCATGTCAACGATTCAAGCAATAAATACAGTGATGAGCGCAAAACAGCTGAGTAGAATCAAGAATCCTGAGTCACCGTGAAAGACTGGATGAAGTCAGATGTAAATACAAGCTGCATCTCTGCATCTATCCCAATTTGGACAGTATAGGAGTGTAAAAGAATGAAGGGTGACTTTATAGAGGTACATAAAATTATGTGGGGCATAGATAGGGTGAAATTTTCCTAGAACTGGCAAATCAAGAACTAGAGGGCACATATTTAATGTAAGAGAGTGGAGATTTAATAGTTAAGATTAGATTTATTTCTCAAAAAGTTCACAGTAAATTTAATTTCAAATTAGATATATTTTTCCATTTCCTCCCTTGAGATTCATTTTCTTGCAGGCATTCATAGCAGAACTAATAATACAATAGAATCAAAGATAAACTAAGCACAAAGTCTGACAAGCATCCAATGTACAAAATAAGACAAACTGTGCAAATCCAAGAAAATAATAATAAATAAATTGGGAAATAAATAATTTCGAGAACATGAGTTGTACTTTTTTTGAAAATGAGTTCAAAGGTTGTGTTCAGTGTTCAGGTGAGTAAAATTATCTCTGGTGGTTCAGGAATTTAATGGTTGAAAAGTAATTACAGTTCCTGAACTCAGTGGAGCGGGAAATGAGGCTCCTGTACCTGCCACCGGATGGCAGCAGTGAGCAGAGAATTTGGCAAGGATCGTGGAAGTCCTTACAATGGATGCTGCTTCCCTGTAGGAGTGCTGGTTTTTGGTGTGCTCAACGGTGAGTGATAGAGCTTTTCCTGTCATGGACTGGTATGCAACCACCACTTTTAGAGGATTTTCCATTCTTGGGCATTGGCGTTTCCATACTAGGCCGTTATGCAACCAGTCAGGATACTCTCCACTGTGCAACTCTCAAAATTTATCAAAGTTTTGGATGGCATGCTGCATCTGCACACATTTCTAAGAAAGTGGAGACACTGCTTTGCATTGTCGCATACTGTACGTGCTTATCCCAGGACAGATCCTAAGAAATGATAATGCCAAGGAATTTAAAGTTATTGACCCTCTCCACCTTGGATTCCCCCAGTGAGGACAAGTTTATGGACCCCCCCCACCCCAATTTCTTCCTCCTGTCATCAAAAAAAAAAGCTCTTTGATTTTTCTGACACTGATTGAGAAGTTATTGTGGTACCATTCATCTAGGTTTTCAGTCTCCCTCCTCTATCTTCATGCGTCACCTCCTTTGATTCAGCTGTCAACAGTGGTGTTGTCGAACTGGAATATCAAGTCAAGTCAAGTCAACTTTTATTGTCATTTCGACCATAACTGCTGGTACAGTGCATAGTAAAAACGAGACAATGTTTTTCAGGACCATGGTTTACATGACACAGTACAAAAAACCAGACTGAACTACATAATAAAAACAACACAGAGAAAGCTGCACTAGACTACAGACCTACATTGGACTGCATAAAATGCACAAAAACAGTGCAGGCATTACCATAAATAATAAACAGGACAGTAGGGCAAAGTGTTAGTCCAGGCTTCAATATGACATTGGAGTTGTCCTTAGCC
This sequence comes from Hypanus sabinus, assembly GCF_030144855.1. Taxonomy (NCBI): domain Eukaryota; kingdom Metazoa; phylum Chordata; class Chondrichthyes; order Myliobatiformes; family Dasyatidae; genus Hypanus; species Hypanus sabinus. The sequence continues at coordinate 55,871 of NC_082732.1, read as the reverse complement.
CCTCAGACATGAGTATAAAGTGAGCAGAGCAGGGGACTAAACACAGTGTCTTGTGGTGTACCTGTGTTGATGGCGATGGTGGAAGAGATGAGGAAGAGGAAGAGAGTCTGTACTGACTGAGGTCTACAAGTGAGGAAATTGAGGACCCATTTGCACAATGAGGTATTGATGACTAGGTATTGGAGTTTATTGATCACTTTTGATGTGAAATTCGTGTTGAATACTGAGCTGTAGACAATGTAGTCCTGCTGTGTGTACTGTTTCCTCTCTGTCCAGATGTTCCAGGGCTGAGTGAACAGCCAATAAAAAAGCATCAGCTGTGAACTATTGTGATGTTCGGCAGATTGGAGTGGATGAAAATCAGTCCTCAGACAGGAATTGATATGGTTCAACACCTGCGGATGTAAGTGCTACTGGATGATAATCTGTGAGGCATGTTCTTCTTGGGTACTAGTATGATTGATATCTGCTTGAAGCAAGTGGATACCTTAGACTGCCAAAGCAAAAGGTTAAAGATAATGGTAAACACTCCAGTCAGCTGAACAGCACAGAATCTTTAGTATTCAGCCACACACACTGCCTGGGCTGGATGCTTTCCATGGGTTCACCCTCCTGAAGGATGCTCTCGTGTCAGCCTGAGAGACTGAAATCATAGGGTCATAAGGGGCAGAGGGAGTTGGTGAAGTTGTTTTCAACAGCACAGCAAGCATTAAAGACATTAAGTTGATCTGGGAGTGAAATATTGTTGTCACATATATCACTTGATATAAGACCTTGAAGTGGACTTGTGACAGCAGCAAAAAACCACGAACATAAACTCAGTGTTCACTTTATGAGCAACAGAAGTGTATTTGAGACAATTACATCAGAGCATAAACTGGAAGCCATTATTTTGTGTCAAATCAGGTCAGATGGGTTGAGGGGTCAAAGTATGTATTGAATGAACACAAGAAATTCTGTAGATGTTATACACACACAAAATCCTGGTTGAAGTCAGCAAGTCAGGCAGCATCTATAAAAATGAATAAATAGTTAACACTTCAGGCCAAGACTCTTCACTAGGATTAGAATAGAAGGGGAATGATGCCAGTAAAAAAAAAGCAGGGGCGAGGGGAAAAAGGACAATTTCATGAGAGGTCTGTTCAGGAGTCTTATAATGTTAAAGTCTTAAACTGTTCATGAATCTGTCTTTGTATTCCAAAACAAATCCAAAGTTTGCTCAACTTGTTTTCATAGGCATGCCCTCCAGTCCAGGCATCATCCTGTTAAATCTTCTCTACACCTTCTCTAAAGTTTCCACTTCCATCCTATTATAAGGCAACCAGAACTGTGTCAGTGGGATAGAAGCTGTCCTTGAGCCTGATGGTATGTGTTTTCATGTGTTTTTATTTTGATAGGAGAGGGGAGAAGAGTGCATGTCTGGACAGAGGGTGGTCATTGTGTCTACTGTATGTTTGACTATACATCTAATAAATGAATCTGAATCTGAATCTGCAGCTCAGGCTGCTCTCTGTCAAGAGAATAAAGTGTTGATGTTTCAGGCTGAGAGCTTTCCTTTGGACTCATTCTATGCCCTGAAGAACATTAACGGCCCACAACTTAGACACTTTTTTCCGCTCAATAGCTGCCTGACCTGTTCCATCTCTCTCTCATTTTGTATGCTTTAATCTGGATTTCCAACTTCTGGAGAATCTCTTGTGTTTAGGAATATGCCTCTGAATATCTTGTTCTGATTTCTGCTGCTGTTCCACCCCAACCGACTGACCACCTTCAGTATCAATTGATGACATCCAGGAGCCAAGGACAACAAATTTCAGGGATCACTTCTTCACCATCATATTTAAGAACAACAGGAAGAACCTGGACATGCTGGCCAGCTACACTGTGGAGGTTTGGATTGTAACGTTTCTCAATGTTTGGGTTTGGATGGGACTCTACCCCACTGTTTAGTTTTGGGGACTGTATTTGACTGTTGTGGTTTTGGATGGGACAGTTCCCCACTGTTTGGGTTTGAATGGGACTGTATCCTATTGTGGGGTTTGGGTGGGACAGTATCCCACTGCTTAGGGTTGGATGGGAATGTTTCCCATTGTTGGGTTTGGATGGGACTATACCCTACTCTTGGGTTGGATGGGACTGTATCCCACTGTTTGGGTTTGGATGGGAACGTTTCCTGTTGTTTCAGTTTGGATGGGACTGTATCCCACTGTTTGGGGTTAGATGGAATTCTAACCCACTGTTCAAGTTTGGATGGGACTGTATCCCACTCTTTGGGTTTGGATGGGAATATATCCCACTGGTTTGGGTTGGATGGGACCATATCCCCATATTTAGGTTTATATTGCACTGTATCCCATTGTTGGAGTTTGGATGGGAATGTATCCTACTCTTGGGTTGGATGGGAACATTTCTCAATGTTTGGGTTTGGATGGGTATGTATCCTAGTGTTTGGGTTTGGATGGGACTGTATCCCACTGTTTGGTGTTGGATAGGTCTGTATCCTACTCTTGGGTTGGATGGGATGGTATCCCACTGTTTGGGTTTGGATGGGAACTTTTCCCATTGATTGGGTTTGGATGGGAATGTTTCCCATTGTATCAGTTTGGATGGGGATATATCCGAGTGTTTGGGTTTGGATGGGACTGTATTCCACTGTTTGGGGTTGGATGGAACTCTAACACACAGTTTGAGTTTGGATGGGACTGTATCACACTGTTTGGGGTTGAATGGGAACGTTTCTCAATGTTTAGGTTTGGATGGGTATGTATCCCAGTGTTTGGGTTTGGATAGGACTGTACCCCACTGTCTGGGTTTGGATAGGACTGTATCACACTGTTTGGGTTTGGATGGGACTGTATCATACTCTTGAGTTGGATGGGAACTTTTCCCATTGATTGGGTTTGGATGGGACTGTATCGCACTGTTTGGGTTTAGATTGGACTGTATTCTCTGTTTGGGGTTGGATGGGGCTCTTCCCCATTGTTTGGGTTTGGATGGGACTGTATCCCCACTGTTTGGGTTTGGATAGGACTGTACCCCACTGTCTGGGTTTGGATAGGACTGTATCACACTGTTTGGGTTTAGATTGGACTGTATTCTCTGTTTGGGGTTGGATGGGGCTCTTCCCCACTGTTTGGGTTTGGATAGGACTGTATCACACTGTTTGGGTTTGGATGGGACTGTATCATACTCTTGAGTTGGATGGGAACTTTTCCCATTGATTGGGTTTGGATGGGACTGTATCGCACTGTTTGGGTTTAGATTGGACTGTATTCTCTGTTTGGGGTTGGATGGGGCTCTTCCCCATTGTTTGGGTTTGGATGGGACTGTATCCCCACTGTTTGGGTTTGGATAGGACTGTACCCCACTGTCTGGGTTTGGATAGGACTGTATCACACTGTTTGGGTTTAGATTGGACTGTATTCTCTGTTTGGGGTTGGATGGGGCTCTTCCCCACTGTTTGGGTTTGGATAGGACTGTATCACACTGTTTGGGTTTGGATGGGACTGTATCATACTCTTGAGTTGGATGGGAACTTTTCCCATTGATTGGGTTTGGATGGGACTGTATCGCACTGTTTGGGTTTAGATTGGACTGTATTCTCTGTTTGGGGTTGGATGGAACTCTAACACACAGTTTGAGTTTGGATGGGACTGTATCACACTGTTTGGGGTTGAATGGGAACATTTCTCAATGTTTAGGTTTGGATGGGTATGTATCCCAGTGTTTGGGTTTGGATAGGACTGTACCCCACTGTCTGGGTTTGGATAGGACTGTATCACACTGTTTGGGTTTGGATGGGACTGTATCATACTCTTGAGTTGGATGGGAACTTTTCCCATTGATTGGGTTTGGATGGGACTGTATCGCACTGTTTGGGTTTAGATTGGACTGTATTCTCTGTTTGGGGTTGGATGGGGCTCTTCCCCATTGTTTGGGTTTGGATGGGACTGTATCCCCACTGTTTGGGTTTGGATGGGACTGTATCGCACTGTTTGCATTTGAATGGGTTTGAATGGGTATGTATCCCAGTGTTTGGGTTTGGATAAGACTGCAACCAATGTGATGATTTAGATGGGACTGTATTCTGTTTGGGTTTGGATGGGACTGTACCCCACTGTTTTTGGTTGGATGGAACTCTATCCTACTGTTCGAGTTTGGATGGGACTGTATCGCACTGTTTGGGTTTGGATGAGATTGTATCCCACTGTTTGGTTTGGATGAGATTGTATCCCACTGTTTGGTTTGGATGGGACAGTATCCCACTATATAGGATCTAGGAATAATGGTGCATAGTTCCCTGAAGGTGGAATCCCATGTGGATAGGGTGGTGAAGAAAGCTTTTTATGTTGGCCTTTATAGTTCAGAGTATTGAGTATAGGAGTTGGGATGTATTGTTAAAATTGTACAAGGCACTGATAAGGCCGAATTTGGAGTACTGTGTACAGTTCTAGTCACTGAATTATAGGAAAGATGTTAACAAAATAGAACGAGTACAGAGAAGATTTACTGGAATGTTACCTGGGTTTCAGCACCTACGTTGCAGGGAAAGATTGAACAAGTTAGGTCTTTATTCTTTGGAGCATTGAAGGTTGAGGGGGAACTTGATAGAGGTATTTAAAATTATGAGGGGGATAGATAGAGATGATGTGGATAGGCTTTTTCCATTGAGAGTAGGGGAGACTAAAACAGGAGGACATGAGTTGAGACAGGGAGCAAAAGTTTATGGGTAACATGAGGGGGACTTTCTTTACTCAGAGTGTGGTAGCTGTGTGGAATGACCTGCCAGTAGAAGTGGTAGAGGCAGGTTCGGTATTGTCATTTAAAGCAAAATTGGATAGGTATATGGACAGAAGGAATGGAGGGTTATGGGCTGAGTGCAGGTCAGTGGGATTAGGTGAGAGTAAGCATTCAGCATGGACTAGAAGGGCCGAAATGGCCTGTTTCTGTGCTGTAAATGTTATATAGTTATATATGGGGTTGGATGGGACTGTACCTCACTGTTTGGGGTTGGATGGGAACATTTCCCACTGTCTGGGTTTGGATGGGGTAGATAGACAGGAAGGGAATCAGTGGGTAGAGACAGTAAGTGCAGTGGGAATTGAGTGGAGTGGGGATTGAGTGGGTACAGAGATGGGAAGTGGAATGGGTATTGAGTGCGTAGAGACAGGAAGGGGATTGGGGAATGAGTGGTTCGAGAGACAGCAAGAGGAGTGGGGATTGCATGGGTACAGAGACAGGAAAGGGAGTGGGGTTTGAATGGGTAGATACAGGAAGGGGAGTGGGGATTTCAGGGTTACCTAAAGAGGAACCGGAGTGTGAATTCAGTGAGTACAAAGACAAGAAGGGGAGCATTTATTGAGTGGGTACAGAGACAGGAAGGGGAGTGGGGATTGAATGGGTATCGAGATGGGAAAGGGTGTGGGTTTACATGGTTACAGAGATAAGAAGGACAGTGGGTATTCGTTGATTATAGAGACAGGAAGGGGAGTGGGGATTCATTGGTGATAGAGAGAGGAAACTGAGTGGGTATTGAGTGGGACAGGGACAAGAAGGGGAGTGGTAATTGAGTGGGTACAGAGACAGGAAGGGGTGTGGGAATTTTGTGGTTACCTAGAGAGGAACCAGAGTAAGGAGTGAGTGAATACAAAGACAGGAAGTGGAGTGGGGATTGAGTGGTTACAGAGGCAGGAACAGGAGTGGGGATTCATTGGTTACACAGACAGGAAGCGGAGCGGGGACTGAGTGGGTAGAGAGACAGGAAGGGGAGTGGGGATTGAGTGTATAAAGACAGAGAGGGGAGTGGTGTTGAGTGGTTACAGAGTGTGGAAGGGGAGTGGGGACTGAGTGGGTACCAAGACGGGAAGGGGGTGGGGTTTGCGTGGTTACAGAAAAGAAGAGTGCGGAATGAGTGGGCCCAGAGGCAGGAACGAGAATGGGGATAGAGTGGGTAGAAACAGGAAGAAGAGTGCGGAATGAGTGGACCCAGAGGCAGGAACGAGAATGGGGATAGAGTGGGTAGAAACAGGAAGGGGAGTGCGGAATGAGTGGGCCCAGAGGCAGGAACGAGAATGGGGATTGAGTGTGTAGAAACAGGAAGAAGAGTGCGGAATGAATAGGCCCAGAGGCAGGAACGAGAATGGGGATAGAGTGGGTAGAAACAGGAAGGGGAGTGCGGAATGAGTGGGCCCAGAGGCAGGAACGAGAATGGGGATTGAGTGGGTAGAGAGAGGATGGGGAGTGCGGAATGAATGGGTGCAGAGACAGGAAAGGGAATGGGGATTGAGTGGGTAGAAACAGGAAGGAGAGTGTGGAATGAATGGGCACAGAGACAGGAACGAGAATGGGGATTGAGTGGTAGAGTCAGAAAGGAGAGTGGGGATTGAGTGGATAAAGAGATAAGAAAGGGAGCGGGGATTCTTTGGTTAATAGACAATAAGCAACGTGAGGAATGAGAGGGTAGAGACAGGAAGAGGAATGGGATTGAAAAGGTAGAGACAGGATGGGGAGTGGGGATTGACTGGGTAAAGAGACACGAAGGGAAGTGGGGATTGTGTGATTTCAGAGACAGGAATGGGAGTCTGCGTGTTCCAGTCTCCTCTCACTCTCCTGTAACTCTCTGCGTCTGACGGTCTCTCTTTCGCTCTCTCTCTCACTCTCTCTCTCCTATCACTGCGTGTAACGGTCTCTCACTCTCCTATCACTCTCTGTGTGTAACGGTCTCCCTCCCTCTCTCTCTCCTATCGCTCTCTGCGTCTGACGGTCTCTCTTTCGCTCGTCTCTCACTCTCTCTCTCCTATCACTGCGTGTAACGGTCTCTCACTCTCCTATCACTCTCTGTGTGTAACGGTCTCCCTCCCTCGCTTTCTCCTATCAATCTCGGTCTCTCGCTCTCTCTCTCTCCGATCACTCTGCGTGTGACTCACTCTCTCTCTCTCTCTCTCTCTCTCTCTCTCTCTCTCTCTCTCTCTCTCTCTCTCTCTCTCTCTCTCCCATCACTCACTGCGTGTTACGGTCTCTCACTCCCTCTCTCTCTCCTATCACTTTCTGCGTCTGATGCTCTCTCTCAATCTCCTATCACTGCGTGTGACGGTCTCTCTCTCTCCCTCTCTCTCCTATCACTCTCTGTATGAGATGGTCTCGCTCTCTCTCTCTCTCCTATCACACTGCGTGATACGGTCTATCTCTCCCTCTCTCTCTCCTATCACTCTCGACGTATGACGGTCTCTCTCCCTCTCTCTCTCTCTCTCACTCTCCCTCCTATCACTCTCTGCATTTGACGGTCTCTTGCTC